>NC_043008.1:43848095-43865595 GCF_006345805.1 Octopus sinensis
TCCAGGGGTTTTGTTATATTTGTAGCTTAACAGCTTACTGTACTAACAAGGTATTAAATATTAATGGTACTTGAAGAATTAACTTAAGTATTTCTGCGAAATGTAGCTGCCTTCCGTTAAGAGCAATACGCCTCGAGCTTTCGTAACTATCGCCCACTTTGTTTTCCTCTCCCCTTTTCGAAGCTCCTTTGTTGCAACCCAGTAACATCTAATTCATCCACCATCCCCACGACCTACCAAAAGGAAAAAAAGGAAAGAAAAGAAAAGAGAATTGTTGGTGATAGATTGATCATTATCATAAGATTATTTTGTAACGGGAAATAAATACTTCGGACATTAATGTAACCAGATAATTCGCACACAGATTAAAAATTGAAGAAACTTTTGGAATTCAGGCGATTAAAAGATGTATCTATCTCCTAACCCTACTGCATCCTTTGTCGCCATTATCTATATAAATTTTCTCACCGTTCCATCCGAGGAGGCGCTACCGTCCGCTTTGAGGATCACTTCCTTAGAATATCATTAAAAGTCTTTGTTTAGTACTCCTCAAAGCGAATTCTCGATTCAATAAAATTTACTTTCAGAATACAATTTGGTTTCCATTGCTTTCTATGAATTCTCATAAAATTGTGATTTTCTCTTTCAATACAACAAACGTAGTCACTGAATGTATTTCAATTACGTTCAAAACATCTTTAAAAACAAAATAAATAAATGAGATCGCTTAACTCAACAATGAGAAATATATTTGAATGAATTGGTTTGTTGTAGCAGTCACACACTAGACGCGGTGATAACTATTATTTTTTTTTTACCTTTTATTGACTATTCTGCTGTACTAATCTTCAATACGTCTTTAATAAGATCTTCACTCTCGGTTACCAATTTACCAAGAGCAAAATTCTGAACACGTTTTCTATCCAGAAATAAATGGCACTATTTTGTTAGGTGTAAAATTAGAGTTTGATATTTATACATAAAAAAACATTAAATAGTGGATTTTAACTGAATATTTATTTTCATTTCCAATTGTTCTCTCCAACAAACTAATATCAAACGAATATCTTGAATGAATATTAAACTACCGTTCAAAAGAATATTATTCCTTCTAACAGAATGGAAGCATAATTTGCTAAATTGGTATGCACACTAACAGCGAAAAAACCATTCTTAGTAAAATCACAACACACACACACACACACACACACACACACACACACACACACACACACACCACACACACACACACACCACACGCACTTCCCACACGTACATATGTATTTATATTAACTCGTATATGAATTTGAAATGATTTTAAATTTTAAATTCACGTTGAGCTCAGGCGCTTGTACGAAGTAAACACCCACTGAATTAATATTTTAGTGTGATTCTGCAGTCACAGTATTTCATTCAATAAGTTTTATACATTGTGGTAGTCACAGCGTGGTCTCGTCCAAAAACAACAACATCATTTCCTCTATACTATTTTTACCTTCCCGATGTTTGCTACAAAAGCACGTTACATGAACTTAGTTCTGACTAAATGGCGTATATCTATTTTAATATATATTTCATGATTTCCTCTTCTATGTGTCATTGTGTAGTTGAATCGCGATCTTAATTTCATAATAAATCAAAATCCATCCCGTCTAAGATCACATGAGTGAAGTCCGTCCTCTCACCTTTTGCAACGCGTTTATTTATATAAACTCTTACATAAATGGAAATAATTTAAAATTTACTACTTATTATTTGTAGGTACGCGGCATTTCGTTTTGTAACCATACTATGCTATAAAGTATGTTAAATGTTTTTATAAGTCAACACCACGTTCTACAGTGTTAGCAATGCACTTTACATTATTTCGTTAAGGATATTTTGCTACAACGTTTCGTATCGCGACGTCAGAAGTAAACAAACATTGAGATCAAAGGTATTGAGTGTATATGCCATATTTCGGGGGGCTTTTACCCCTTCATCAGCCTGTATTTAACCCATTCTCACATCCAAACACATTGCTTATATAACCACCGCATACAGCGGTGTGATGTTAGTGACGTATCATTACGAAACGTTGTAGCAAATATCAGAGGTGGTTACAATTTCTACACAATATCTGTATAAACAACCTTAAGAAAATAATTAATAGACTACCATCGACTAAGTTTCTTTTTAGTACATTTCTGATGCATTTACTCACAAAAGATCGTTCTTCTAGTGTGAGTATGCATTCAATGCGATTCAATGTATCTTAACTATTGTATTACCCGTTGTTCTACGCCCAGAAAAATTCATATTTTTTTCATCGAAATATGGATTATATTAAAAGAATTAAGTAACAGAATGTAAAACCATCTTAAGACAAAGGAAACATTTAATCGATCAAAATTATCATTTGTTTCGAATTGGTTTTATTTCTATGTCCAATATTCTTTGCAGCAAACCACAGTCAAACAATGCTTGCGTATATATTATTTTTAGCGACTTCAACGTTTCTGTAATTAAGATGCCTATGAGATGCTCTTGGTATATTAAATGTCTTTGATCAGCAAAAGTCTTTTATGGCGGATGGATTACAAGCAGGACCCAGAGCAACATACAACGGACCATGTTTGAACATGATAGTTGGGTGAAGGATCGAGGTTAGAACAGTGGTCTCTCTCTCTCTCTCTCTCTCTCTCTCTCTCTCTCTCTCTCTCTTTATATATATATATTTATATAGTCATAAAATACAGTGTACATTTAAACACATGAGGAATCCACTCATGGGATTCAACACGCTTGAAAGAATAGCTAGGTTCTATAACAACAAAATTAGGGATAAAATTCGACAGGGACGAAATGAAAAAACAAAAAAATTTTACCATCTAATTTCCTGGACCAATTGGTTTCTGATTTTAGTTTAGTCTTCGGATTAAATTTTTCCACACTAGGCCACTATTAATTTCCAATATTAATTTCCATCTCTTTTTGATATTATTAAATATATATATATATATATATATATATATATTGCGAAAGAGAGAGTTATATATATATATATATATATATAAAGATATAGATAGAGAGAGAGAGAGATATATATATATGAAAGAGAGAGTTAATATATATATATATAATAGATATATAGATAGATAGTGAGTGTGTGTGAGTGTGGGTGTGATGAGAGAGAGAGAAAGAAAGATAGATAGATAGATAGTGTGTGTGGTGTGTTTGTTGTGAAGGAAGTACCTTATTAACACTTAACACAAAATAACGTAGAAAATAGATACATAATTTTCTTTTCCTTTATGATAATAAATTTACCTAATTTGAAAGAAGTGATCACCTAATGTCATTCGAAATCATATTGAGAAATAAGTTCGTGTGTCTGTATGTGTGTGTGTGTTTTACAGAGAAATATATTTGACAGAAATTATCATGATTTCCTTACGACCACACGGTCTTCCCGTGAAAATGTAGGATAACCGAGAGCCTTTATGATTAACGATAAACATACGGGACTTTACATAATGTATGATTCTTTTATATATGTATAGTCTATTAGATATTTTGTGCAATGTTTAATATGTATTTCAAGATTATCTGACCACAGCTTCGAGTATTGGCCTCCCAAAGCAAGGGGACAGAACAAATACGATTCCACAAATCGATATTCGTTTTATCGATTCTAAAGGGAATGAAAGCTGACCTCGATGCGGTTTGATCTCAGAGCACAGATGCGCTCCATTTCTGCTGCTGCTGCTGCTGCTGGTGCTGGAAATAAGCTTTGATATTCGTAGATTCTCTAATTCCCTTTTATCAAGTTCCTATAAAATATGTACCCTTGTGTTAAACCAAGATTATGAAATCTGCGCCATAGAACACGAGGCGACCTCCCAGGAAACAATTCCACTTCTAAAGTCAAACCAATTTATTACACATCATAAAACCTCAAATCCCGGTTCTCTTAAACACTCAATCCTTTGTGAACAATCCAAAGAAATCATTTATTTCGAACGTTGCCGAGTGCATAGAGACCACTGTCAGGATTTTAAGTGAATTGAAACAACCGTCATGTCTTGATGGGATATGAGTTCAAATCACACTGAAACCAGCTTTGCCTGTCATCTTTTCTATGAAACAATTAAGAACCAATACTTAACCCAGAGACCATACTGCGTTGCAAGAGTTTCTTGAGAGACCTGCCGGAGATGCTGGGCGCCAGGACCCATAAAAATCCCTTTGGCATTGTTGAATCTTCAAAGTGCTCGAATGAGCCACCCCACACTCCAAGAGTCGGCTCTGGCAGATAATAGTAACATTTTCTTGATACATCTCAAAATAGCTTTCGCGACATATTTATTTCCACACTTCTGTTAAGCGTTAGTGTCTTTAACTGTCTAATTCCTCTTAGTTTGCTCTAGAAGGAAGATGCAACACATCAAAATTAAATTGTCCATTTACACATAAAAGAAAAATCCCTAGATATTGTGTCCAAGAGACGAACATAATTGGCAATGTTCCTAAATAGTCATTCCTATGATATTATCGCACAATACCAGCCATCAACGTATCAGTCTGAGACGATTTTCAAAATTCAACACGAAGCTTCTATCTTTATAAAAGAGCGTATTGTGAATAACGTGGAGGAACTTTATTTGAAAAAAGATTCTTTATAAGACTAGAATTACCAGGTATGTATCTAATAACGACAGTATACAACATCTAAAAAGATTGTTGAGAGAAAAGTTTCAAATCTATTTTGAGAGGTTGGATAGATAATACCATTTACTACGAAAAGTGGTTTTCATATTTAAGTCTTTGATAATATTTTATGGTTTAAATAACAAATATTATAAGATATTTCTGAATAAGAAATAACATTTCCACTCGACTACATTATTTACGGCGGCCTTGAAGAATTCTTTCTGATACAACCGATAACAATACATTTATTCTCGATATAAAACTCTCTGAAAATACATCCAGCTTACCTCAGCGATTTAAAAAGGACCAATTATAAATCAAAAACACATTAGGTTTTATATCTAAATTATTACAGTATGTGAAAAATATTATTTTGTTTACTCTGGATGGTTTTATATAAAACCTACGATATTTCCTTGTTAGAAACTCATTAGTTTTCCCCATCTCTGTTCCATCGAGGTTTCTAGAAAACTTTATCAAATTTCCATTCGAAGAATCAAAATATGACTTCTGTTATTAATAATTCCCTCACTAATTTCATTAATTTAAAAAAAATAGTTATCGAAATCATTTTTTAAACAGTCATGAAAAAAAGTAGAAACGTAAAAATTTAATTAGGGAATCGACTAATTTGCTCTATTGCTTTTAATGACTTCGAGAAAGTAGGAACAACAGCGTTTATTTATCTTGTCTTTTAAATCAGGGAGAAGGCAATGATCACGCCCCTTCACGGAGCGTCTGCAACTAGTGGGACGGCTCTAGAAACATACCTTAAAACCCAGAAAGGTACTCGAAAACATTGCACAAATTCTTTTTTTTCTACTCTTGATACAAGGCCCGAAACTTTTGGGGTGGGGGCCAGTCAATTAGATCGACCCTAGTACGCAACTGCTACTTAATTTATCGACCCCGAAAGGATGAAAGGCAAAGTCGTCTTCGGCCGAATTTGAACTCAGAACGTAAAGGCAGTCGAAATACGTATGTCTTTACTACCCACAGAGGGGACAAACAAGGTCGGACGAACGGATTAAGTCGATTACATCGACCCCAGTGCACAACTGGTACTTATTTAATCGACCCGAAAAGTATGAAAGGCAAAGTCGACCTCGGTGGAATTTGAACTAGAACGTAACGGCAGACAAAATACCTATTTCTTTACTACCCACAAGGGGATAAACACAGAGGCAACAAACAAGGACAGACAGACGGATTAAGTCGATTATATTGACCCCAGTGCATAACTGCTACTTATTTAAGTTTCATCCGAAAGGATGAAAAGCAAAGTTGACCTAGGTGGAATTTGAACTCAGAACTTAGCGGCAGACGAAATACCGCTAAGCATTCCGCCCGGCGTGCTAACGTTTCTGCCAGCTCACTGCCCAAGTTAAACATAATGGTCTTAAAAAGGGTGACGAATAATGTATACCGAGACGATAATATGTACTGTAGGATTTCAACTCAAATGCACAACTATGACAAAGCACTGTATTATATAATTTACTGTAACATAGTTTGCTGTAATAACCTCTTGAAACCGTTTGAAACATTTGGATCTAAGAGCGGAAGATAACTTCAAACTGGCAGCATGGAAGACAACTAAAGAAAGGAAGGAGGGAAAAAGAAAAAAAGAAAGAAAGAAAGAAGGGGAAGTGGAAAAATAGAAGAAACAGCAAAGAAGAAGATGAAGAAGAGAAAAAAAAGGAAGAAAAGAAAAAAAAGGAAGAAAAGAAAAAATATAAATAATAGTAAAAAAGGGAAAGGATAGAAGAAAAGGAAGAGAAGAAGACGAGAATAAGACGGATACGACTCTTAGACTGGCTGGTCCTTATGCTATCAGACCCCAACAGGCACAAAATAGAAACTACACCTCAGATGTTTTTGAACACAAAATATACAGAATGGATCCATAAAACTTCTCATCCCTCACTCTCCCTATTTTGTCAACCGAACGCTTTTCATTTACAAAAATAATTTCATTATTAACCTCTCCATAGAAAGCAAAGTTAAGCTTAAGGTGACTAGAATCTACGATAGATCGAATAAAGCGGCTATCAGTTACCAATTTGCTGTAAGAAATACGAGAAGAAAGAAATTACTTTTTATCTTCATTGACAAAAGTTTGCATCGGGAAGAAAAAAATGGTTGCATCTTGTATTTATTCTATTCTCTTGTTTGTTGTGTTTGTAACAACGGTGTTTATGGCGGCGAACAACATCATTATCGACAACAGGTACTAACAAACAAGCATAAATACATACACACATACATACATACATATATAACATGTATATATAATATATATATATATATATATATATATATATATATATATATATATATATATATATATATATATATAATGTATATATATACATATATATATATACACACTCATATATATATGTTATATATATATATATACATACATACATATATATATGTATATATATATATATTGTATATATATATTGTATATATATATATTATATATATATGTATGTATATAGATATCTGTGTGTATGTATGTGTGTGTGTGTGTTTCTGTCTCTGCTGAATATCGCTCGTGGTCTGACACGTTAACCCTAAGGTCCTACGAAACTCTGTTTGGATCTTCATAAATGAACAATTGTATTGTATTGGTTTTTTTTTTCGTTCTGTTTGCAGTTTCCTTATTGGGTTACTGTTATTTACAATTCTATACTCCTTGGATATATATATATATATATATATATATATATGTATATTATATATATATATATATATTATATATATATATATATATGCATGTGTATTTGTATACATGTATGCGTTTATGTTGATATATATATATATATATATATATTATATATAACTTATCCAAAACAAGACAAAAGGAACCAATAAAACGGTATAAAAACAATACAACCCTCTGCTTACATCGTCTTTCTCTAAACAAAACAAAAACTAAAACGGAAAAACAAAATACAAAAAATACATATACATCAACAAAACCAGATACACGGCTTGCATTGATTTGTCTGTTTCCACAGACCAAACAAATAACATTCGATTTTTCCGATTTTTCTAGTATTCAAATAATTTTGGGCAAATCCAAAGTTTACAATATTCAGCAGTGCTTTATTGAATTGCATTATATTTTTGTTTTGGTTATTTACATTTTAAAAAATGTTCTCCGTTGTTTTCCTTCAGTGCTTGTAATGTAATACTTTTGGGGATGGTTCCTCATTCCAATACAATGGTGAATTCTAATGGGTTTCAATGCTTTTCTCTCATTTCGTGTATATCGATTAGTTTTGATTTCAAGTCCCAGAGACGCTTGCAATATTAATCGAATCAAGTCAGAACAGAAGTGGATTGCAAGAACTGGTTGAGCATCGGACTAAAATGCTGCGCAGTATTTAATTAGAAATCATTTATGTTCCGAGTTCAAACCCGGCTAATGTCGATTTAAAAAATTTTAATCACGCGCAGGAGTGGTTGTGTGGTAAGTAGCTTGTCCACCACCCACATGTTCCGGGTTCAGTCACACTGCGTGGCACCTTGGGCGAGTGTCTTCTGCTATAGCCTCGGGCCGACCAAAGCCTTGTGAGTGGATTTGGTAGACGGAAACTGAAAGAAGCCTGTCGTATATATGTATATATATGTATATGTATGTGTGTGTGTTTGTGTGTCTGTGTTTGTCCCTCTAGCATTGCTTGACAACCGATGCTGGTGTGTTTATGTCCCCGTTACTTAGCGGTTCGGCAAAAGAGACCGATAGAATAAGTACTGGGCTTACAAAAAGAATAAGTCCCGGGGTCGAGTTGCTCGATTAAAGGCGGTGTTCCAGCATGGCCGCAGTCAAATGACTGAAACAAGTAAAAGAGTAAAAGAGAGTAAAGAGAATGTATATATTTGTGTGCCTGTGTTATATTTTTCTGTATATGTTGCAAATATAGACCGAAAGAATGTCGCCATCTTTGCTCGATTAAACTAATAATATTCATATCAAAATATTCGTATCTAAGCCACAACCAGATACGTGCCTTCATAAGTTAAAAAATACTCATAATCCTGATATTCGTGTGAGATAATCGTATTCTCTTGCAACTCCCGTGGCTTTCAGAAGTCCCTTAGGAATGGACGGTTAGTATTCTACAATATCGAACTTGGCGACTCTTGATTTATCTTCAATATTATTAAGCTGCTGTGATAATGATCTGCTTTTTAATTGTTTTGGGTTAATTTTTACGCTTAGGGAATTTTAAAAATGTGCTTTCAGATTATCCATAATTTTACTTTTTCGGTTAATGTTTCTGCGTCTCGGATGGCTGTGAATTTATCATTGTGGTTCTCTAATGTTATGTAAAGTGGTTAGGGTGTCAGCATTATGATCGTAAGATTGTGGTTTCGATTCCTGGACCGGGCGACGCGTTGTGTTCTTGAGCAAAACACTCATTTCACGTTGCTCCAGTCTACTCAGCTGGCAAAAATGAGTAACGCTGCGATGGCCTGGCGTCCCATCCAGATGGGGAACACATACGCCATAGAAACAGGGAAACCGGGCCCATGAACCTGGCTAGACCTTAAAATGGCGCATTTAAAAAAATTTAATTTATGTATGCGCTGTCTCTACTGAAGCGTTCTACACGATCTGCTGAGTTTAAACAAGGTAGGAGGCTTTATTCCCGCATAATTGTTTATATTCTATGTACCTGGGGTTGTATTCTTTCGCTAAATTATAGAATAGTAATTTTTGAGTAAGTATTCTGATCTAATTCGTATAATTTAATTTTTACTTATAAATATTGTTGAAGAATGAAAAGTATCCGTGAAATAGATTTGGAAGATTTTCCGTCTTAAGTTTCACTATTTATATCAGTGGAATTTTGAATCTTAAAATCTTTATTTTCTGATAGGTTTCTGTTGATTTTGTCCTATTTTTCTTTGCCACTTCAATATTGATGCTTTTATTGAAGAAGGTCGGCAAAAACAAACAAACAAGCAAACAAAATATAAATAAAAAAACAAAAAGTAACAAAAACATCTCTTCGAAGCAAGGAAGATGTCTCTACTTTGTTGATCGACATGCTAAAAGTAACACTCAAATTTTCCTCAAATTACACCCATTCGTGTCAACAAAGTAAGAGACGAATATATATGTTGTCAATGATATAAAGATAAAGGTATATCTGAAAATAAAACAAAACGAAACGGGGCAAAATGGCACTGTCACGGAAGGAACGTATTTTGGTCATAGGCTAATAAGATTTGCTTGAATACGAAGGACCTACGTATGGTTGAGGCCAAACTGACAGCAACATCAACAACAACAACAGTAACAACATTAAGACCAACACCAATGTTAACGTATTAGTAGTCTAACGGACTGAATGCTGTCTATGGTAGAAACACTTGTTAATTAATATATGACTGTTTGTATTAATTTATATCAATTTACTTGACGCATAAATTTCAGGTAATTAAAATAGAACAGCCTTTGAATTACATCTAAGATGTCTGCTAATGATAGCAAAACTTTCCTGTCTCTCTCCCACCTCTATAATCTCCCTTCCTCTCTCCCTCCCTCCTTCTCGGGGGGTGTGAGTATATATATATATATATATATATATATATATATATATATATATAATATATATATATATGTATAATATATGTATGTATTTCCCTCAATTCTGCTTGTTTGTGTTTCTGTCCGCCTGTCTGCTTCTATATCTGCGTCTATCTATCTAATTATCTATCTCGCTAGATCTCACTTTGAATGCACACACACGCACGCACGCACATACATACACATACACACACACATAAACACACACACACACATACAAATACGCACACACTCTATGTATGTATATATTTATGGATGTATCTCTCTCTCTATCTCTCTCTGTATATATATATATATATATATAATATGAATAAATGAAAGAGTGGAGTCGAACGAAGACGTTAACAAAATTCCTTAGGTTTCGGTTAAACGAATTTTCCATGCTGACGATAAACATAGGATAATTCATTCACCTACTTATATATATATATATACACATATACGTTTCTCTCTCTGTATATAAATATGAATACAAATATATATTTATATATATGTATATATAAATATAGGTAAATAAATATATACATATATTTGTGCCTGTATGTGTATATATGTCCCTATAACCCTCCACATCTCTCTGTCTGTATTACTTATCTGCCCTTCTCTCTTTCTCTATCAATATGTATTTGTGCATTCATTTCTGTGTGTGTGTGTGTGTGTGTGTGTGTGTGTGTGGTGTGTGTGTGTGTGTGTGTGTTTAATTTCATTCTATTTGCTTCATTTCCCTTCTGACCCGCGCCATTCTTTCCCTGTTGTTCATTCCACGTCTCTTTGTCTCTCTCTCCATCTCTCTTTGTCTAATGCTCAAGAAACATCCACGCACAAATATCCATTCCCTCGCATTCCAAGCAATGGTAATATTTATTTTGAGAATTCCAAACATTGGATTCACTTTACAATCAATAATTAATCTATACCACTGACACAGTCAATATCCTTACATCTAATTAACAGTGTCTTACGTAGACACAAGGCCTCAAATTTGCCAAAGTGATATATAATCGATCATATTGACCCCTGTACTATGCTGTTTCTTCATTTTATGGACTCTGGGAAACAGAAAGACAAGGTAATATGCGAAGTGTGAAAGGAAAGAACCAGAACAAATATCACAAGGGATTTTAAAGGACGTTGTAGCATCCAACTCCCTTCATAATGTTTTTCTGAAAGCACAAGGCTACAAATCCGGGGACTAAAGGAACAGGGGATTAAGATGACCCCCCTTCCCACCCACTATACTTGATTACTATTTTACTCTTCTTCTTGTTTCAGTCATTTGACTGCGGCCATGCTGGAGCAGCGCCTTTAGTCGAGCAAATTGACCCCAGTACTTATTCTTTGTAAGCCTAGTATGTAGTCTATCGGACTCTTTTGCTGAACCGCTAGGTTACGGGGACGTAAACACACCAGCATCGGTTGTCAAGCGATGTTGGGGGACAAACACAGACACACAAACATTTACACACACACATACATATATATTATATATATATATATATATATATATGCATATTTACGACGGGCTTCTTACAGTTTCCATCTACCAAATCCACTCACAAGGCATTGGTCGGTCTGAGGCTATAGTAGAAGACACTTGCCCAAGGTGGCACGCAGTGGGACGAAACCCGAAACTATGTAGTTGGGAAGGAAGCTACTTACCACACAGCCACTCCTAATTTTTTTTATTGATCCCAGTCATATTTGAATATTATGGGATATCAACAAAAGGGGTTTTTCCGACTGTTAAAACCTTGAAACACTGCGCATTCGATCCGGGTGAGTCCTGTGACCTGCTTTCGTCTGGTATACGGGTTTTCGACTGACTGTACACGAAAGAGGTTTTCGTATTCTGAAAGGAATTTTGCTGCTCTACATTTTATGTGTCACTAGTACTTTGGAGATGATCGTGCGGTAGAATCAGCCCTCACTCTTGGGTGCGTTTTCTGGGATACACGTATAAAGATTTCACCAATTATTTTAGGTTCCCAACCAGGCATGGGTGCAATCTGTGGTTTCTTTAACTATGGATGCAAAGGATGTGGCTTTGGAGTGAGAAAGAAAGCGAGAGAGATAGAGAGCGAAAAAGTGACAGAGTGAGAGAAAGAGAAAGTGTGAGTGAGCGAAAGAGTTAGAGAGAGAAGTGAGAGAGTGAGAGCTACAGTTTATGTGTGTGAGTGAGTGGGGGAGTGAGAAAGAGAAAGAATGAGTGAATGAATATATTATATATATATATAGCAGGAGTGGCAAGTAGCTTGCTTACCAACCACATGGTCTCGGGTTCAGTCCAACTGCGTGGCACCTTGGGCAAGTGTCTTCTACTATAGCCTCGGGCCGACCAAAGCCTTGTGAGTGGATTTGGTAGATGGAAACTGAAAGAAGCCCGTCGTATATATGTATATATATATATGTGTGTGTGTATGTTTGTGTCTGTGTTTGTCCCCCTAGCATTATTTGACAACCGATGCCGGTGTGTTTATGTTCCCGTTACTTAGCGGTTCGGCAAAAGAGACCAATAGAATAAGTACTGGGCTTACAAAAGAATAAGTCCCGGGGTCGAGTTGCTCGATTAAAGGCGGAGCTCCAGCATGGCCGCAGTCAAAATGACTGAAACAAGGAAAAAAAAAGAAATATATTATATCATATATATTTATATATATGTGCATAGATATGTATGTGTGTCGTAAGCGTGTTTATGGGGCAGTGTACAGAGTATGCGTATTATACGCCCACGCACGATTATCAATGCAATCAATAGGCACAAACTCTATTGAGGTTTCTTTCACAATCTAAAAGAGCAAGTAAGGGGAATAACACTAATAAAATCATTTGCGTACATTTTTTCGAAACATCCGAAATGCAGCAGTATCCGAGTGGAGAAATCCCTGAAGCTAACCGTGAAATTAATGGACATCTTTATGTTTTATTACAACTCCACATATTATGGACTTTATTCGAGTTATCCCCCTTGCTTCATGCTATTGGCTATCAAGGCATTCTAGAGGGAGATTTCCAACTAATTCTATGGATAATAGAAGATTTTCTATTCACTTTATTGCATTTAGTCTATGCAGAATGCATTACTGATGCGGTTTCATTTATCTAGCTATTAATATAATTGGTAGATCGTCTCCTCTGTTTGCCCATTCCCTTGACATGCGCATTAAAGGCAATTATCTGCCATGGAGTGATACTTTTACAACGTCAACATTTCGTTAAAACATTGACAAATCGTTTGGCTGAATGCGCGTTATAGGATTTAATGTACATTATAAGTTTAACTGTTCCTGAATAAATGGTTTATAGTTTGATATGCAGGCGAAGAAGGCGTGGCTGTGTGGTAAGAAGTTTGATCCCAAACACCCAGTTCAGTGTTCAATATCACTGCATGTCTCCTTGAGCAAGTGGTTTAAACTTTAGTTTCGGAAAGATCAAAGCCTTGTGAGTAGATTTGGTAGCGGAAACTGAAAGAAGACTGTCATATGTAAGTACGTATGTATGTATGTGATTCTTCAGTTTTATTTCAAGATTTCTTACCAATAGAGAAAGAGACGGTTTCTAATCTAGATCCAAAGCTCATTCATTGGAATTTCAGCATTAACGGTATTTTTGTATGTATCTATGTATATATATATATATATGGCTCAGTGGTTAGAGCGTCGAGTTGTGAGCTCGAATCCCGGACCGGGCTGCGTGTTGTGTTCTTGAGCAAAGCACTTTATTTCACGTTGCTCCAGTTCACTCAGCTGTAGAAATGAGTTGCGACGTCACTGGTGCCAAGCTGTATCGACCTTTGTCTTTCCCTTGGATAACACTGGTGGCGTGGAGAGGGGAGGCTGGTATGCATGGGCGACTGCTGGTCTTCCATAAACAACCTTGCCCGGACTTGTGTCTCGGAGGGTAACTTTCTAGGTGCAATCCCATGGTCATTCATGACCGAAGGGGGTCTTATCCTTTATATATATATATATATATATATATATATATATATATATATATATATATTTCACATTTATTTATTTTCTTTATGGAATGTTTTACAGAATTGTACAGTTCCAGTAATGTCTTGGATCTTTGGTCTTCGAATCAGCTATGCATGTCATTGTTCATTGATCAGTTTTATTTCAAGATTTCTTACCAAAAGAGAAAGATCTGGTTTCTAACCTAGATCCAAGACTCCTTCACTGGAATTTCAACATCAGCAACAGGGTATTTTTGATTGTATGTATGTACCTGTGCAGATTTGTATATTTTGTTTTATGTCTATATTCTCATGCATATAGTTGCATATCTAGACATGCTCGTATATATTTAAATGATTAACTTCTGGAAAGTTTTATAGATTTTTACAGTTCCAGTGATGGATTCAATGTGTAGTCTTCGAATTAACTTTCTCCTTTCTGGTTTTGAGAAGCTTAATTTCTCAAGATCGGTATTTAGGTGGTGTGTTACATATCCCAGGGCCCCAATAATTACAGGTAGAAACCTGGACTTGTAATCTGCATAGAGTAACTGCAGATTTCTCACTAGCTCAGCGTAGGTATTCTCTTTTTCACCGATCTTCGGCTTTATACTAACTTCCGCAGGAAATTAGACTTTCACAACAGTACACAGTTTCTCTCCTCTATCCCAAATCCTTATATCAGGTCTGTTGTTCTTACATTTTATTGAGCTCTTCACTGGGATTTCACCAGTACTCCATTTTATTATGGCATTCGCTATGATAGATCACTAGCCACAATACCTTTCTCTGTTTTTTCTCCCTGTTTATTTATGTGTTCCTTTCTGTTGAAGAGCGTAGGCTCGAAACGTAAAAGACTTTCTCACTTCCCGAGCGTTAAGCTAATACATCTGTTTGTTGTTTACACACCCATTTTCGTCTTTTTGGGGAACATTTCTCAATATGTATGTATATATGTATGTGTGTGTATGTATGTGCCTGCGTGTGTGTGTGTGCTTGCGTGTGTGTGAACACGCCCATAATAACATAGTTTCTATGAAAGCTACCATAGTCAGAGTAACGTCCAAAATGAACCAGGCCCAACTTGATTCTAGCATTTAGATGATTTAGATCTCATATAGAAGCAGTTGTTGAAGCTGAAGGTGGCTTTATTGAATAATATTAAGAAGGCTTATTTTTATCCTCTTAGCATTTTTTTTGATAAATAAAGTTATTTTTTTTTATAAACATAAATCTGTCCTCAAATATATTACGCACTCTGTAGAACGTGATTTGAGCGAGATTTAGCTACTATTTTTAGTATGGCTTGTAACTGTGTAGATGCTCCTTCGTTGGTGCATATATTTTCAACGGTTATCTTCCTCGAAAATTAAATGATTGTCTCAACAGACTTGCTTTACCGGCGGGTAGAAACCTGCTTTATTACAATGAATTTCTACACGCGCAACGTAGAAAATGTTTCAACCATTCTTCGTTTCTATCAAATAGACTGTTTTGCAAGTTAAATTAGTTCAATATAATACAATAATTGGATTAGAAACAAATCTTTTAACTCCACCCGGCAAGAAAAAATACGAAGCAGCGAAAAAGTTGAAGAATATGCAGTCTGTAGAATGTTAATGATTTACAAGACAGATTTAGCTTAGAACTGAATGGAGATTATGTGTCTGCGTAATGGACTGATCTGATGTTTGCAAAAGTCTAAAACGGAAATATGTTTTAAGCAATAACCGCGTTGCCTCTGCTACTGCGTTTGCGCGCGTGTCTGTACGTGTATGTTGCGTGTTTTAGTTTATAGAATTCATATGGCACTTTTTTTCATTTCTTGTGGTGATTTATGACTATAAATTGAAAGGGGTTTACATAGAATGGAAAATGATATTGTTCGAGAGCAACTGCCTTTCGGTAACTGCCATGGAGTTGAATAACGAGAAGATCAATAGTGTTATTAGAGCATTTCAAAATGATTTTCTGATACAAATCGAAATATATTTGGGTAAAAGTGCACAGTTTATGGACAACATTGTTCTTAGAATGATACAGAGGATTCAACGAGAAAAGAAGAATATAGCTTTAGGAAAACTGGAAAAAAATTGATAATTTTCAAGGGTTTATTTTGGATTTTATTTAACATGTAAAGAGCGAACCTGAGAGACGGGATCAGATTAAAATCAGAGGATCAGCGCAACCCACCCTTTATTTGGCTGATCACATCACGCTTGTTGCTAATTTTCGTCGTCGTCTTCTTCTTCTTCTTCTTCTTCTTCTTCTTCTTCTTCTTCTTCTTCTTCTTCTTCTTCTTCTTCTTCTTCTTCTTCTTCTTCTTCTTCTTTTTCCAATCAGGAATCACGCCATTAGCCACAAGGAATAATCTCTAATTCGAGCCTCCTCTTAGCTACTAAGAATGCGCGTGGCAACTTGAAGATCCACCCACCACACGCGATAGACTGGCGATTGCACGGGCGCGAAAGCTACGTTGTTATCCTCATTCCGTAAAAGGTGGCTTTTAACGGGAGGAGAGCTGAACCATCCTGTGATACAGAGGATTCGCAATCTAGACAAGGGTTTACCACACAATAGTGGGTTACACCATGGTTCCTCTGCTTTGTGGAAGAAGTAGGAAGAAAGAGTGAGAGAAAGTTGTAGTGAAAGAGTACAGCGGGGTTCACCACCATCCCCCGCCGGAAACTCGTAGCTTAGATGTTTTTGCTCAATAAACACTCAGAATTCTCGGTCAGGGAATCGAAATCGCGTTCTTACGACCGCGAGTCCGCTGCCCTAACTACTGGGCCATTGCGCCTCCACTCGCGGTTGTTGTCCTGTCATCCAAATAAGACATTAACAACGAATCATATAAAACTTAAGTTTGTAGATCTGTAGTTACAAAACTAAATTCTGTGCAACTAAAGGCCGAAGGGTGCATTCTGATAAAGACGAGGCTAACATTTATGCAGTGCACTGCTTCTCGGTCGGCATACTATGCTCCTGCGCTCTACTCTCCAGACCATTTCTACATCTCATTTGTAAGAATTCTATATACGTATACATATGACCGCGTGTGTATCGTTGGCGATTTGCTTTCTCCGTCTTCCCATCTTTGGACTTTTTCTTTATTTCTGATGAAGAGCTCCGCTCGAAAGGTTAATTCCTCCCTCTTTCTTTCTTTTCCTGTGCGTTCAATAACACTATGCATATTCACGTCCTCGCGTTGTTGTTTTTCTTATTCGTGTTTGGATTCA
>NC_043008.1:43870595-43888095 GCF_006345805.1 Octopus sinensis
ATCGTTTTGCATTATGTTGCAAAACAATATATATATATATATATAATATATATATATAATATATATATATATATGCATACAATACATACATACATACATACATACAGGAATATATATACAATATACTTATAATTGAATGCCTTCAAACAAATTGATATGAGTCGAAAGCGCCATGTAGATCCTGATCAAACATCACAATGATGACAGGCGCTCCAGCCATGGCTGTGCCTATATTTATCTTTCGATATAATTTATCTACAAATATATTATGCAATGCGGAATCCTATATCCAGTGGAAATATTTTGAACAACTAAAATTATCGTAGCAGTTAGTAGACGAACGCTTTCTCTTTTCAGGAAGATATTTAGGGTCTGAAAGATTTTAGTTAAGAGAGATAACCCCAACAAAATCAGTTGATTGGAATTTTGGGGCCATATAGTCAATGCTGATTAGATTGAGTCTGGTGTTTATAGTTAAGACTAACATTAATTTTCCACTTATCACAATGAAGAGAATTCGGTAAAGATCAAACGACTTTTATTGATTTGACATGAAGACAAATCAATATTTATTTACGTGCGACAAATGAGTGGATTCAACTGTAAAGCCATAGCTTAAATGCTTGTGGTATTTACTTCCGCGCATTTAGGTTCTGAGTTCAAATCTCACATGCATCAATGAATAACAAGTACTGCATTGTGATTGGCATATCCTTACCATCTTTGGGTTTAAATAACAGATCCGAACACATCTAATATATATGATATAACATAACAAATTCCATGCCCAGTGTGCAGGAGAGATACACTTGAAGATACTTTAACTCAGCACCGTCCATTAATTTAGTACTTATTAATTAATGACACGTTAATATATATTGTAAAATCCGTAAAATATGATACCATCTGTTTCTGTATTGTTTCTGTACTTCACAAAGATTTTTGTCTTATTTAAATTTTAGTTCACATTACTTTGTATTCATTAACTTGATCTTATTCATTTTTACCTTCACTCACTCTCCTTCACAATTCCCACAAATCAACCACATCCTTCATTCTTACCATTCTATCTATCACGTCCTAAACCTCAACGCCAGTGTTTATTTATTCCCGTCACTTCTCTAATATTCCCTACACAACAATTTGTTTGTACCAAGTGATTTCAATATTTGAGGAGATAAACATCGCCTGTTTAAGTGTAAAATACTCTGAACTCTTAAATATCAAATACCAGCTATACTTATCCTTTCGTTACCCAACAACAAGTTTTATAAGCTACTGTTAAGGAAATCTATATATAATTGCTACATCCCCTAGAAATACGAAACACATCTCTTCAACGAACAACTACCTTTAATGAGGCATGAGTCGAGAATATGTGGTCCTAGAAGAAAGAGACGGGATGGTCAAAACAGCTGGAAATCTACTGATGATGAGTATGTACAATGTGGATTGATCTATGGGTTACATAACAGCATTATATAAAAGCTACACTGAGTCGGGAAAACGATTATGTATAATTCGATAAAATAGAGATAAAAAGTTGAAGCCTTAAACATAAATTATATAATTTAAACTGTCCATGAGTGTGTATATATATATATATATATATATATGTAATCGAAATATTGGATTAATAATAATTTTATTCTGTGCATAACATGTAGCTAAGTTGGGCACAGTAGCACAATTTGTAATAGAGGTGGTGGGGTTTGATGGGCGGTAGGGTAAGTATGTTGGTTACAGTTGAAATGATGGTGGAGATGGTGGTGGTTGACGGCGAGGTGTTGGGGTGGGCAGAGAGAAGTAGACGACTATATCGATCTAAGTAACTGATTGGTAGTTATTTTATCGACCATACAAGGAAGATAGAGAGGGGAAGTTGAGACCAGCAGCATTTTAAAGTCAGACGTAAAGGGTTACTTTAAATAAACAATACGATCCTTCGTCGGTGTCGACGATCGGCCTTCACATGTTAGAGTTACTGAATTTTTATTTGTGGAATTAATACTTAAGCAACTGAGACACAATTGCAACTTCAAAGTAATTGTTACGCAGAATCGGTGCGACACAATATAACAAGGCTAGCCAATTAGACTACTCATAGAATAAACACACACTCATATACGACAACACGAACACACACACATGCGTATATATATATATATATATACACACATACATACAACTATAAATTTGCATGTATACACATATAGAAATACACACACACACACATACACACACACATACACATATATATACATACATTTATATGACATGATATGACAAGTTCAGAAAGTTATTTCTGGAAACATGGAATAAAGAACTAAAAAGAAAGACTGCACATACATACATATACAATTGCACACACACACACAACACACACACACACACACATATACGTATATATAATACACTCACACACATATCTATCTATCTAACTATCTATCTATCTATCTATCTATCTATCTATCTATCTATCTATCTATCTATCTATCTATCTATCTATCTATCCATCTATCTGTCTATCTATCCATCTATCTATCTATCTATCTATCTATCTATCTATCTATCTATCTATCTATCTATCTATCTACTATCTATCTATCTATCTATCTATCTATCTATCTTAGCTATGTATATGTATATGTCTAATATATATATATATATATCATATATATATATATATTTTTAGAGATATATATAAATGATAATTACAGTGAGAAGAGAGAATAGATAGAGAGCACGATATGGTGATAGAGGGAGATTGATAGAAGAGAGAAAAGCGAGAACTAGAAATGAGAGAGATGAGAGAAAAAGAGGATGGATATAAGTATTGTCTATCTCCATCCACCACTTACTGATAGTTAATTTGTTTAATCGCAAAGAATGAAACGTAAAGCTGATCCCGATGGCATTTAATTAGAGAAGGTGGACAGCTGAGACCGAGAGCATTGAATTCTATTCAATCCTCTCGCAATTCTCCGAATTCGCCTCTTTTTATTACCAATCTTTGTACGACTGGTTCCGCCTGTGATCTTTTTTAATCCTTCCTCTCCCCAACTACTGTATAATGAAATAATTAATAATGTATAGTTTTTAAGTGTTGCCAAACAAAATTGTAAATCACTCTTTGACCGTCTAGTGTCAGCAAAGATCAATATAGCAACATCGTGAGTGGCGAAGAATTCATATCGTTAATTTTATAAGCAAATATCGATCCTATCCTTTTAGAAATTCAACGTCTTCTCCATTTCAAAATTATAAAATACAACCAAAACTTCAAATATTGATAAACTACTAAATCAGTATTAATTATTCCGGCAGTAAAAATATATGTGGCTCGTTAAATATCTTAAATCGAATTAGGGTTGAATAGAGCATAAAATGACTTCAGTCTCTGAGCTTATTTATTTAGCATTCGCTTCTTAAAAAGAAATTATTTTTGTCAATCAACACTTAAATATTCTAGATAATATATAATTAGCATTTACACCCTGCTTCCGTTTTGTGTGTATTTTTTACAATGAGTTTTGTAAATATAACAACGCCATTTTCTCTCTTTTGTAATGTAAATATGCATTTTTCAAAAAAAATTAAAATAACAATATATAAAATTCTCTTACTATTACATACGAATTTTTAAACATCGCTTTAATCATTATATTTGTTAATCTATCTATCTGTCTCTCTATCTATCTATCTATCTATCTATCTATCTATCTATCTATCTATCTATCTATCTATCTATCTATCTATCTACCTACCTACCTACCTACCTATCTATCTATCTATCTATCTATCTATCTATCTATCTATCTATCTATCTATCTACCTACCTACCTATCTATCTATCTATCTACCTATCTATCTATCTATCTATCTATCTATCTATTTATCTATCTATCTATCTATCTCTCTACCTACCTACCTCCCTACCTACCTACCTACCTGCCTACCTACCTATCTAACTGTCTGTATCCATATGTATATACATATGCATGTGTGTGTACACGCAAATATAATTTTCTATATATCTATCTATATCTTATGTATATATATATATATATATATATATATATATATCACTTCCAGAGCGTTAAACTATTACATGTTTGTTGTTTACACACCCGTCTTCGTATTTTTTTTTGTAAATTCTCGCTGTATATATATATATGTATGTATGTATGTATATATAATATATATATATATATGTATATATATAAATATATTACATTTACATACGTACATACATACATAGTATATATATATATATATATATATATATATATATATTATATATATATATATATACGTGTGTGTGTTCTATTATTTCAAATATATATAGGAGAAAAACTTTTTTGTTGAACAAATGTAGATTTGTTTTTTCTTCTTTCTCATATATCATCCCTCTTTTCATTTCAACAGGTTTTATAGCTTCTGTGTCCAGCTTGCTGAAACAAAAATTCATGGCAAACTAAACATCGTATTTTAGCTGCCATACACGACAAAAGAACATTGATTTCTCTGATATTGTTCCCGATGGCAAAATAATGAATAGACTTTAAACTTATCATAATTTCTTTGAGCATATAAAATGTTTTGACTGTTTATTTAGCGTTGAGAGTTACAAAACAAAGCATAACTTATTTTCAGTCAATGCGGTAACATTGTGTGAATAGGAATTTTAAAAGATTGAAAAAATAGATTCCTAAAAAGTAAATTGTTTGTTTTTATATTTATGGGCCGATTTCTTTCTTTCTTTATCTATTTATAAACTGTGATAATCATTTATTCCAAATGAAGATTATATTCGTCAGTAAATTAGTGAATGTCGAATTAATTTCACAGCAAACAAACCGGTTCGGTATTTAGTGTGAAGGTTTAAACGACTTCAATTGTAGTAAAAACAAAAAGAAAAATATGGAAGAATTCCATTTGATCAGGAAGTTAACGAGGAATATCATAATAAGTAATGGATGTCTATGAAGTTAAAGTTCCTCACTTCGCTACTACGTGGCTACGTGTTCAATTCCATCGGACTGTCTTCTGCTATAGCTTTGCGTCAACCAAAGATTTATGAAGATTCATGGCTTTTCATTAGGTGGGTGGAAAGTGTATGAAAGTCTATTATATATTTCATTTTTGCCCACAAGGGGATAAACATAGAGGAGACAAACAAGGACAGACAAAAGGATTAAGTCGATTACATCGACCCCAGTGCGTAACTGGTACTTAATTTATCGACCCCGAAGGGATGAAAGGCAAAGTAAGCCTCGGCGGAATTTAAACTCAGAACGTAGCGGCAGACGAAATACCGCTGAGCATTACGCCCGGCGTGCTAACGTTTCTGCCAGCTCACCGCCTTTCGTGTGTTGCTGTGTCCATGTCTTTACCCACAAGACCATTAAGACAACAGTATATTTCGATGAGGTTTCTGTTCTAAGATAATGTTTGTTTTTTTCTCCATTCAGAAAATGACTGAAAGTGTCATAGAAACTAATGATTAAAGAAAGAATAAGCAAAATCGGATGGCAATGGTTCGAACACTATCCTCAAGCTCCATCAATATTCATTTTTATTTTTCCTGATCTACTTTAGTAAATTAAACTAGACTCCAAAAAAACAGAATGCACTCAGCATTTTTATCATGGGTTGGTAACCATATAAACCTCGAACTCACTTCCATCAAAGTTAATGCAGAGTTTGGTAATTATAGATTGTTATTGCTTACAGCTTCTATGGACGCCTGTGTTGTTCAATACGAAGTGCCATGGACATGAAAGCAGCGTCAATAAATTGCCGGTTGCTACACAAATGAAACCCTATCCTCTAAACCACTGCAATTCTAAACAGCAGAGTCATTACGATAAAACAAGATTTTGTCGATTTCTCTGTTACAATTGCTCAAATGTCCCGCTAATTGTTAATTACAGCTTTAATTATCATCTATGGTAAAATTAACATTTGACATTTGCCATTAACAAAGTAAATTTTGCAATTAAATAATTCACTGAAGAATAAATGCCCATAGATGTCTGTGTGTTGTGTGTTTGTGTAGGTGTGTGTAAGAGATAAAAAAAAGGTATATGTTTAACTAAACAAGTATAATTCAGTAACGGAATACAATTAAAGTTCGATCGAAACAAAATTATTCAGATATAACTGGTTTCAACAATAATTATCAATAATTACTATAGATGTATTTATCACCTAAATGACCCATAGTGATGTTCTCTTGAAATTAATTGATACTGGCATGATGAAATACGTTTAATTTTCTGTTTCTAAATCAGATGAACATCTACCGACAACGTCCCCGGCAAAGCCGACATCGCCAAGCCATCAGTCTTCGTATCTCCAACGTTATCGCAGCGATTTCTTTCCCATTATTATTAACAGACGACCTTTTATTGGAATGTGCAATTGTTCAGCTTCGGATCAAAGTATTTTAATGAATTTTAATTGCATAATTTCTTTATCCTGTATGGTATTAAAATACAGGAATCGCTTCAGAGAGTATATTAATTTTCTTTTTTAGTTGTTATTTTGTTTTCGTTTTGTGAACTGGTTGACGAGTCTGCTGGCCAGCAACTTCATCTAACTTCGTTAATGTGTCGATGAATGGTTATTCTGGGACGATAAAATTTATTCGCTTTTCGACTATTGTCAATACTTCAATAGGAAGGAAGCCTCGACACGGTATCGATCTACCTGAAATAGCAGCTAAATCTGCTTCAAATGACACCATATCGTTATAAATGCAACAGGGGCTTGTAGAAAATATAATCTTCAGTAAGGAAAAAGATCAAATGGCCTTTGGCCATGCATCTGCTCTGCTTCATCAGATTTAAACTGAAGCTAAACAAGAAGTAGTATTAGTAGTAGTAGTAGTAGTAGAGTAGTAGTAGTAGTAGTAGTAGTAGTAGTAGGCAGCAGAAGAAGAAGAAGAAGAAGAAGAAGAAGCAGAAGAAGAAGAAGAAGAAGAAGAAGAAAACCAAAAACAACAGCAGCCGGATAAAAACAACAAAAATCAACAGTGAAACCGGCATTGGTACAGTTGAGCCAATGACAGGAAATTTTCAAATGGCAGCCAAATTTCCTTCATAGAAGCAAGATTTTGAGAAATATAGAGCAATGTAAGCATAAATGTAGAATAGTCACATGTGACAAAAAACGTCAGCCGTGAATCTGCTCTACCGTTTTAGTGACAAGTTAGTCCCACCAGGGTGAAACTGCGGGCAAAACAACGCAAGCACAAATAAGGAAATCTATATTGATTGGAGGACTGCCAAGAGTTCACAGGAGCTGTTACACATAGTAGCCAGACCGACCTCAAATTATATCCCAAAGAAGGACATATTCTACAACGTATGCCTTGTTAATGGCTCTTATATCTTCGAGTAGGAAGCTCCTCTGCTAGTTCACAGCTGATCCTGGTTCGAATTACAACTACGCAACAAAAGAAAACAAAAATACTAAAAACCAAAATTAACAATAGAATATCAAATAAGGTTTAGGTGGCGGTAGTGGTGGTGGTTCTTCATCGTTTGTCGACGAGGATTCAGCTGTTCGATCAAATGAATTAATTGGTTGACCAATTCATTAAGACGTGTACCCGAAACGAAATTTTCAGGTCGTGCCAAGGCTGTATCTTTTGAATTACAGCTACAATTTACAAGACGGACTATGGAATGTCTTCTTCGCAGCTAGCAACGGATTCGCGTCTACAAATAACGACCAACTAGACTGCTATCCAAGCAATGGTATCCCTTAGATGGAAGGATACCATTGTGTCTTCCCACTGTATCTGCCACGTGCTGTTAACAATATCCGACAAGGGAGATAACTACTCATCTATAAAACCCGTAGCGTGTCGCAGTATATCGCAGACAACTGTCTCCATCTTTCCCTCTTTTCACACCTATATATGCAGTCAGTGGAAAGCGCGACTTATAACCTAATGGTTTGAACACAATTTATAAGGTCTGCACTCCACTCATTTGCTCGACGTGGTTTGACAACAACCTTCATAAATCCCAAATAGACTCGTGACAATGCCGACGAATTAAGCCTACTACATTTGTCGCATAACATGGCTTTTAGGGGGTTTAGGGTTATACAATTTACGCTGGCCGGTTTTAGGAAACCTGTATATATATATATATATAATATATATATATATATATATGGATACACATAGGTAAATATAGACAGATATAGATTGATGTCTGTATGAGTCAGTTTGTGTATATATGCGTATGAGTGTGTGTGAATATATATATATATATATATATACGGACGTATGTATATGAATATAGATAACTGTATGCATGTACATGTACACAAATATATATATATATATATATATATAAATACATATATATATATACATATATATATACATATATGTATATAACATAAATACATACACACACATATATATATATATATCGGTATGTGTTTATATACATATATATATATAAACGGATATATGTATATGAATATATATGCATGCATGTATGTATGTATGTATGCATATATTTTTTGTATGTGCGTAAATAAATGTGCGTTTTTATGTGTTTGTGTGCATGTTTATATATCTGCATCAGCTAAAACTGGTTTTGTAGACTTAATTAAAACGCAATTTTGCCATAATAGAAAATTATATGTAACTTAATATATTGATGAGATAATAATTAATTACAAGTTTACGTCATGTTATTTAATGTCTCCTTATGTATCAACTTTAACTTCCACACACTTTATCGGTCTCTACACTCACTTAACATGGTTATGTGAGTGTACACGGTGTTTTTCGTGCTAAATATATATATGTTATTTCAACCGGTACACCATGACAGGACAGACAGTTTCTCTATAGGCACAATGCCTGAAATTTTGAGAAAGGGACTAGTCTGTTACAGCGACCCCTGTGTTCACTTGGTACGTATTTTATCGATTCCAAAATTATGAAAGGCAAACTCGACGGCGGCGGAATTTGAACTCAGAAAATCAAGACAGAGTGAGTGGCCAGACGTATGATAAATGGTATTTAACTTGTTACATTTAGAATCACGTCTGTATAGGGAAGATCTTACATTCACAGGGCCCACTATTCCCTTTATTTAAATAGTAAATTGTGTTTTTATTGAGGAAGATTTGGCTGCTATTTTAACAGTTCGAATTATCACAGAGCAGCACATGCTGGTTTACTATCTAAAAAATAGTTGTACAATTTGAGGAAGAATAGACTACTATTTTTGGCATTCGCTACATTGGAATATTATTGCTTCTTCTCCGTGGTGAGTTGGCAGTATCTTTAGTATGACGCATGCGCTGTGGATGTATAGTAAAAAGGAAAAGACTTTTACAACTCTCTCATATATCAAGAAAATTCAACGAATTAATTTAATTAATTTACGGATGCTTTGACAGCTAAACTTCTACAAATATAGGCGTAGAACCCAAAGTCATCTTTAGTATGTGAAATGTCACTGTTAGCACCGCAATAATTTATCTAATAACAGGATATGCACCGAATATTCAAATCTCTCTCATTTAGTCTGAAGTCTAGCAACTGTAGCTATAAATACAAATTCATATTGGCTCTAGAAAGGATTTAATCAAGTTGGATATTCTTTACTGTCCACACTGAGACTGTATAGTACCCATAACAGAAATTTACGACTCTCCCACGTATCAGTCAATTTTAATTTATTAAATACGAATGAAGAGACAGTAAATATCTGTGTATATATATATATATATATATATATATATATATATATATATATATATATATATATATATATATATATATATATATATAATATATATATATATATATATATATATATATATATATATATATATATATATATAAGGGAGTATAACTCCAAACTTACAGGGGAAAATTCAATTTAGTATTAAATCAAATTTCACAGTATAACTATATAAAATATAAATTAGAGATAAAACCATTATTATGCAACTCAAACTTTGATAGACGTAAACCAATACATAAATAAGGAATAATATATTATAACGCATATAACTTATAACTAGATTTCAAAATTTATATATAATATATTAATTAATTAATCAAGTTATATGTTTTATAAAAATATATATTTGTTATTTATGTATTGGTTTATGTCTATCAATGTTTGAGTTGCATAATAGTGGTTTTATCTCTAATATATATATTATATATATATATATATATATATGTGTGTGTGTGTGTGTGAGTGCGTTAGTCCGGCCGTGTGCGTTTGCGCTGTCTCTGTGTATTTTTTCCACACACAAACATCTTACATAACACATTTAATTAAAATAAACGAAGTATTTTTGCCTTCAGACAGCTTAATAACTAATTAAAAATTAATTAAGGCTATAAAAATGCCTGAGTCAAGGAAATAATAATACAGAACTAGCGATTCTCGAATAAACCAGTTTAACTAAAATAGGCATATATTACACTGGCGGGACACAAAATTGTTTCCACGTTTGATTTACGACTATAAGCCGGCGCAATGTAGCAGCTCTCCCTGTTACTGTAGTATTTATAAAGAACAAATGTGAGGAATTCGGAGTGTGTAGCAAGAGGTAAAAATGCAAAAGTTCTAATATTTATCTCAAATTTCTGTCTAGTTGCTGTAGCGTGTTATATTGAGGGAAATCTTACAGTTAGACGTGGAATATATCCATGCAAGTTCTGCACTTAAAATGGGACATGTAACATGTAAAAAAACGATGAGTTTTGTATATTAATGGGATATTCCTCGCCACACCCACATACACAAATACAGCATACATATTGTATCTCTCTCTCTCTCTCCTTTCCTGTACACACACACAAATACACACACGCGCGCATATACCAAGTCAAATTCTGGGATCGTTGATATTGACTAACCTCACTTTCTCAAAACTGCTGGTCTTGTATCTAAATCAGAAACCACATGGATCAAGCTCCGCAGTTTTAGTTCTAATCAAGTTTTTAACACAGAATGAGGTTTTTAATGGAGGGCCTCCATGACACGTATTGTTTTGGAGTGAAAGTAATTAAACGTAGAGCATGTTTTTATTTTACATGAAAGAGCTACTGAATAAGATAAAGAGCAGATAAGATAAAGTACCTGACCAGTATTGGAATGGAACTAAGCGTAAACACCTTTCCTAAAATTCATTGGTTTTTGTATCAAAATTAGAAAAGAATGTTAGCTAGATTTGCTAGAGATAACAGCCGAATAATTAGCCCTTGATGTTTTAGATGTAGGAAATATCAATATATCAAAAATTTCTCTTTATTTACAAACTATTCGTACTTAAAGTATATACAACTCTACTGTAAGAAATTTGTTGATTAAAAAGTTCCTGATTGTCGACGGTGAAATTG
This sequence comes from Octopus sinensis, assembly GCF_006345805.1. Classification (NCBI taxonomy): domain Eukaryota; kingdom Metazoa; phylum Mollusca; class Cephalopoda; order Octopoda; family Octopodidae; genus Octopus; species Octopus sinensis. Next base: position 43,881,997 of record NC_043008.1, read on the forward strand.
TTATAATTAATTGGTGATTTAGAAACACGACCGCTGTTTAATTGGTGGGAAACAACGCCTTCCGCTGGATGTTTTTCGACAGCTCTTATAAAAACACACGCGCTCGCGCCCACACACGCACTACGAGTTCAATATCGATCAAAAACTGCTGTTAAAAAATACAACAAAAAAAGCGAGAAATACAAAAAAAAATCTCTGAACGCCACATCTGTTTGACTGGCCGTAAATGTTCATGTTTCTCATCAGACAGCCAGGAAGCATGTGAGACATATATTGAAACAGGCTAACATTGTTTTCTGACACGAGCACTAGAAAAACATCTAGATTACAATTCCCATATTATTGCCATTTGCCATAATTGTTCAGTGGAAGCATTAGCAGAAATATTTATGAAGAAAAGATGACTAAATAAATGTTACTAAATATAGATCGATGAGAAAATAGTAATTTATGAGGCATGAAATGAGAACCAAGGTACAGATCGATAGATCTAATTAAAAGTATTCATTGATGAAATGCCGTAGACAAACACTTTGATTACAATGAGAATTAACGAGCTGTGTGACAAAGAACTTACCTGATGGCTGTTCCAAAAATAGTTCCAATCAGTTTAACTAACCATACCTTTCAACTTATGCTTCATTTAATTAATATATGTTTAGTAAATGTAGTATATTTTTAGACACCTGAGCAATTAAGTGGGCGATTTAATGTGTTACCCAAATAAAATAAACATTAGCTGCATCGCAGATGTGTTCAGCTGGGTGCGATCTGTTGCAGTCACTCAAAATATCTATAACATTGTCAGGGGGCCGAAGAAAGATTACATTCTGATGGTTTATGGCAACCTTTCTGGGATGGAATATATAAAATGAGATCAGAGGTGTTAGGTTTTAAGAGAAGACAGCACCGAGACTGGTTTGATTACAATAATACAGAGATAAATGAGCCTTTAGCAAGAAAGAGATCCACTCATGGAAAGCTTCTTAACCCAAACATTAAGAACAAAGTGCGACTAGAAAATTGTACAAGTCTCAGAAAGCAGACTTGCAAAAAGAACTCAGGAAGCTTAAAGACATTCGGTGGACAAATTTGTCTGAGAAAGTACAGGCAGTCTATGACAGAAAAGACATTAAAAGTTTCTATAGTTTATTGCGGCAAGCTTTTGGACCGCGCTCTTCCTCATATGTTCCCCTGAAGTCAAAAGAGGGAAATGAGGTTATTAAAGATCCTCCTGGAATAATGAATAAATGTAGAGAACAATTTGCAGATCTTCTCCACATTCCGTGTTTAGGGAACATGGATACCAAACAGAAATAGTGCAACACATGAAGGATACAGATTCCACTGAAGAAGTAAATCTAACATTATGTAAACTGAGATCAGGTGAAACTGGAATGGATGGTATTCCAGGTGAAATTCTGAAAGTAAGTGGGGATCATATTTCATCCGAAATGCATTGCATGATAAATCGAGTTTGGAACGTATCTTCTGTACCACAAGAATGGATAAATGCCATTCTAATCTCTGTATACAATGGTAAGGGCCCAAAAGCAGTGTGTGGTAATTCTAGAGGGATATGCCAAATATATAATTCTGGCATATACCTGGAAGATACTTTCAAGGATCATGTTAGATCGTCTCGTTAAGAATGTATGGCCACATGTGATTCCTGAAGAACAGTGTAGTTTCAAATACGAGCGAGGAACAATGGACCTAATGTTTTCTGCGAGGCAGGTTCGAGAGAAATGCTTAGAGGAACAAATGCCACTATACCTGGTCTTCATAGATTTAACAAAGCATTTGATACGGTAAACAGGGAGACACTGTGGATTATTTTGTGTAAACTTGGTTGCCCAACACATTTTGTGAGCATCTTTAAGGATCTACACAGAAACATGAAACATCTGGTAGACCTTAATTGTGAGCTATATCATGAATTTTCGGTAGACAATGGTATCAAAGGGGGAGATATTCCTGACCCCTACACTTTCCCCTATTTATTTTGCTGAATTACTTTTTTGTTGAAGGATTGCAACAGGGGAATCGGAATCAGATTTCGGACATCTGGTCGCATTTTTAATTTGACCCAATACTGGACTGGTACTAAATCATATCAAACACGGGAGGATGAAAGGCAAAATCGATATTTTATGCATTTGGAGTTAGGATATAAAATGGCATTGCTTCGGTTATGACGACGAGTGTTCCAGTTGATCTAATGAAACGGAACAGCCTCGTCTTGAAAGTAACGTGGCTGAGTACTCCACAGACATGCTTACTCTTAGCGTAGTTCTGAGGGAGATTCAGCATAACACAGACTGTGATAAAGTTGGCGCCTAGAATAGCTGCTACAACACAATTTCGCTTGCTGGGTGGAATGGAGAAAAGTAAAATAAAGTGTCTGTTCAAGGAAACAATACGCTGCCGGGAATTGAACTAATGAATTTACAAAGGTGAGCACAACCCTCTAACCACAGAGCCACGCTCCTTTGAAACTTGGAACATAAAACCGGAAGAAATGCCATTAGCAGTTTCCCTCCGTGGTAACAATTCTGCCATCTCGCTGCCATTAATGTAGTTAGTGCATTGGACTTCGTTGAAGACCCCTTTTTTTTATCAATCAATTCATATCTACGTTGATATTTAGCCTAAAGCTAGTCATGAATGAGAAGAGATACATTTATAAGCATTCCAATGCTTAGCATCTCATCTTTCTGAATGTAAACTCAAATACCTTCCTACTCGAAGTTAGTAGTTTGGGATTTAAAAAGAGTTTGGTTGTTATTTTCACTTGTTGAGCAACCACATACAGGTTACCCTTTTGCCTCGTGTTTGAAACACTGTTAATGTTTGTGCACAGCACTAGGTTTACCGATCTAATGAAAGAGAAATGATTGAACGCAAAGAAAGAAGGATGTTAAATAAACAGAGTTGCTAAAGAAATAGGATATTGATTAGGGCTTATCAGAAATTTGTCTCATTATTTATCATTATATACGAGATTTCTGAATAAATATAGGACTAAGCACTTAACGCTAAGTTTATATCCGTAACAAAGTGTGTATGTGTGTGTGTGAATGTATTTGTGTTTATGTATATGCCTGTCTATCAGCATGTGTTGTTGAGTACGTGCGTAGGTGTGTATATATACTTATATTTCTACAATTAAATCTCATTAGCGTTAGCATACATACTTTTATGTACATTTGTATTGACTTTCTCGCTTGGTAATATCTTTCCCTCAGCACACGCACAAATGTAATTATGTTTTTGAAAATAATGGCCCTTCATACTGGAGGCTCCGATGAAGCTATAAGGCGTTATTCACGCATTAAACTATGAGTGCCTACTACATTCTATAGCAGAAACAGCTGTAAGGCAATAAAGCTCATAACTTAACTATTGTTTTTTCTGTCATCGCTTTTTCTTATATATGTATATATATATATATATATATATATATATATATATATATATATATATATATGTGTGTGTGGTGTGTGTGTGTGTGTGTGTGTGTGTTATGTGTTTAAATGTACACTGTATTTATATGAATAATATATAGTCTATTGACTAATTTTTCTATACGCTAGGCCACTGGTAGTAAAAATGTCTAAAAGTTTTATTACCCTGATAATATTAATTGTATATATTTATATATATTAAACTTAATCAAAGGACATTATAAGTATGTCTACCTGCTGGAAATAACAGTAAAAACTCTCATTTAAATCGCTAAAATTCACTGATAATAATTGAGTGAATGATGACTTCGCAAATATTTGCTTCTGAAAGATTTGTTCCGTACACACACGCACTCGCACACACACACACACGCACACACACACACACACACATACATATATATATATATACCCACATATACATGTATACATGTCCTATGATATATATACATTCTTTTACTCTTTTATTTGTTTCAGTCATTTGACTGTGGCCATGCTGAAGCACCACCTTTAGTCGAGCAAATCGACCCCAGGGTTTTTTATTTGTAAGCCTAGTACTATTTCTATCGATCCCTTTGGCCGAACCGCTAAGTTATGGGGACTTAAACACACCAGCATCGGTTGTCAAGCGATGTTGGTTGACAAACACAGACACACACACACACACACACACATATATATATATATATATATACACACGTATACACGATGGGCGTCTTTCAGTTTCCATCTACCAAATCCACTTACAAGGCTCTGTTCGGACCGAGGCTATAGTAGAAGACACTTGCCCAAGGTGCCATGCAGTGCGACTGAACCCTGAACCATGTGGTTGATAAGCAAGCTACTTACCACACAGCCATATACAGAACATGGTGGAAATTCTAAAAGAAAATGTGTTTCAAATAGCTTTTGAAAACCCAAATCAATTAAACGTCCATCAGAAGAAGAAGAATAAAAAAGACGCATGTTGAACTGAAGACGAGATGAAGACGGCTGTCGGGTTGACGAGGGCCGATTACCATAAATACAGAGAAAATCGCTGTAAATGCATTTAAAATTATGCTGTATACAAACGCAACATGAGACCGTCTTGGGCCACGTATTTTATTATAGTAGTTAAACTTATCGATTACTGTATGCATATGTTAAACATTTATAAAATGCGTATAAACACTATGTATTTGGCTAATGGCATTAATTATGAAGTGTATAAACGCTTTTATGAGAAAATAATACAGTGTTTAGAAAATTTCGTGGGTGTTAGGGAAAATGAACCCTCGAGGGTAATAAAATTATTGAACGAAATAAACCGAATTAAATATGCATGCGATGAAGATGTAAACAAAATATATTGGTAATGCAATTTGTGTAAAATTGATATGCGAGTGTATATATATATATATATATATATATATATATATACTCTTTTACTCTTTTACTTGTTTCAGTCATTTGACTGCGGCCATGCTGGAGCACCACCTTTAGTCGAGCAAATCGACCCCGGGACTTATTCTTTTGTAAGCCCAGTACTTATTCTATCGACGGGCTTCTTTCAGTTTCCGTCTATCAAATCCACTCACAAGGCTTTGGTCGGCCCGAGGGTATAGTAAAAGAAACTTGCGCAAGGTGCCACGCAGTGGGACTGAACCCGGAACCATGTGGTTGGTAAACAAGCTACTTACCACACAGCCACTCCTCGAAGATATATATATATATCTTCGAAATGAAAGACGGAAAATGGAATATACGATAATTTCTTATTACTCACGACGATTGCTTCGACACATCTAGCCTCGATTCCATACGAGTGAGACACTCAATAACTGGTTTAGGAGCAGTTGTTTTTAATAAGGTTCTCGAATTATTGCGTATACATTTTTCTTTTTTATCCATCTGTGATTTTTTGGGGATCTCGGTAAATGAAAATATTTCCTCCTCTTCTCGCTTCTTTTCTTTCTACAAGACAGGAAGTTACATTGCAAAAATGTTATTTTAATTGTTATTTTAACGGGTTGTGTCTATTTATCGCCCGATGAGATATATCTACACCGCCGGATGCTCCTGAACCAGTTGTTGCGTGTCTCACCCGTTAGGGATAGATGCAAGATGTGTTGAAACAGTTGTCGTGATTAATAATAAATTCTCGTATATTCCATAACGATCACTGTGAAAGTGTCCGTGCATTACAAGTAAGCTACCAAGTCTAAACAATTCGTTATATATATATATATATATATATATATATATATATATATATATATTATATATATATATATGTATGTATATATACACGCATATATACATAGATACATCCGTAAATACATGAATGCATATATATATATATATATATATATATATATGCCATTCATATATTAATTATATATGTATTTATCTATCTCTATGTATGTAGGTATCTATCTATATACATGTGTTACCCCATCCTCCATATTCACCAGATGTTGCTCTTTCGGATTTCCATTTATTCACGTCCCTGCAGAATAGTCTTATTGGTAAAAATTTCAATTCCTTGGATGACGTAAAAAAGTACCTTGATGAATTCTTTGCCATGAAAACACCTCAGTTCTGAGAATGGAGTATTTTCAAGTTAAAGGAAAGATGCAGACGCATTGTG
>NC_043008.1:43893095-43903095 GCF_006345805.1 Octopus sinensis
CTCGTAAAATTTGAATCAACTCAAGGCTCCTTGTAAAGATGCCATGCCGTGGAGTCGAACCTATAACCTTTTCTTTGCGAAGCTAACGACTTAAGCATTTGGCCACAACACCAATGGCGTGTAAAATCATACTTCTCTGGCTGTATAAACAGTAATTTCAATGAAGCTACTTGTAACAAACAGATCAGCTAACATGGTATGGGTTGATTGGACTTGCTCAACTGTACATCTGTTCAGTTATATCAGAAATATTCTGGACGTGACCATCTCGTCGAGGGGTTTATCGATATAGACGTCTAGTAATCTATTTAGTTGATATTCCAATGGTGAAGTTAGAAAGGGATTTTTGAAATTTGACGGGAATTGTCACAGGTCGAAGTTCAGGTTGTTTGGTACTTTCTTCTTTATTGTAAGTTATAAGACAAGACAACAGATGAAACAAGTCGAATTATTGTGAGAGAGACAATTCCTCTCTCTCTCTATCTATCTTTCTCTCTCTCTATCTCTATATATCTATCTCTTTCGTTTATATATATATAATATATATAATATATATAATATTTAGTACATAATACACACACATACATACATAAATAATAAAGACAGAGAAAGATAGGTAGATAGACAGATAAAGAGAATGATAGCTAGCTACCTAAATAGATATATACAAGTATGTATATATATATTGTTCATTCTATCTATCTATCGATCGATCTGTCTATGCATCTATATGTCTGTCTCTCTCTCTGTTTGTCTATCTATCTATCTATCTATCTCTCTATCTCTCTCTATCTATCTATCTATTTTTCTATCTATCTATCTATCTATCTATCTATCTATCTATCTATCTATCTATCTATCTATCTATCTATCTATCTATCTATCTATCTATCTATCTATCTATCTATCTATCTGTCTCTCTCTCTCTCTCTCTCTATATATATATATATATATAAATATATATATACGTGTGTATATTATGTATTATATGTTATCTATTTATATATGTGTGTGTGTGTGTTAGCATTGACCCTGGGGCTAACCACCAGCAACAACAAAAACAAAACAACAAAGAGACCAAACTTAAACTGTTAGGTTTCATCAGAGTAATCAAAAGATTTTTAACGAAAACAACAAACCTTATCTATTCATAGTAATTTCTGCTCCTGTGCGTTTCCTGACTCACCAACGCTTACAAACACACATACACACATAGTTCAAACATTACACATATACACACATACTTCCATAAACCCATCTTCGCACACGCGTACCATCCATATACACATGTATTCATATATCCATAATATATATATATATATATACTCACACATATGTATCTGTGTTTGCCTGAGTGTGTGCGAGTGTGAGCGAGTGTGTGCTTGAATGTGAGTGAGTATGTGTATGTGTGTGTTTGTGTGTGTGTGTGTGTGTGTGTTTGTGTGTGTGTGTTTGTGTGTGTGTGTTTGTGTATCTAATGTTCTAAGCCGTGTAGGAAGGCTTCTATAAGTTATGAGTACTGATTCATCATTGCCTTACAGCATCTTAAGTTAGATGAAAATAAACACTCAAATACACACACACATATATATAAATATATGTACATATACTTGTATATTATATATATATATATATATATGTGTGTGTGTGTCTGTGTATATGTTCATATATGCTGGTATATGATATGATATATATATTATAATATATATATATATATATATATATATATATATATATATATATGTATATACATATATGAGGGTGCATGACCTAGTGTTTAGGGTGTTGCACTGACAACTGCGAAATCGTGCTTTCAGTTCCTAGACCGGGTGGTGCGCTGTCTTCTTGAGTAAAACTCTTCATCTCACTCTGCTTTGCAATCACATCGATAAGTGACGGGTGGCACACAGCGCACCCGTTCAGACAACGACGATATGGATGGCAGGAGGGAGCTAATGCGCGGCACGAACATGTGATCACTATAAACAAATCATTTGTGCAGTTCATTTGGCAACAGCTGAACGCTCAGCCGTTGTCTTCGACGGGAGAGTCCATTATGTATGTGCGTCCAAGTACATACATTATATAAGACACACACACACACATGCACACACGCTCACACACACACATATACATATGTACACATATATATAAACACAAACATATACATATACACACACATGTATTTATATATATATATATACATACACACATATATACACATATGCATGTATATGATTAAATAATAAAACATCCGTAAAATATGACATACCGATATATATATATTCTGTAATATAAAAAAACCTGTAGTAAATAAACAAATGAGCATAATATACTAAATACACAGGTGAAGAGCAAACACAGAAGGTTAGCATCGCCACATCAGTTATTGGCTGGAGGGTTTTAGCCATTATCGATAGGGCTGTTTCCACTCTGGAGGGATCCGCAAGAAAATTACCGGGAATGAGGCCAAAACCTTCCAAAACGAGACGGGCTCGAGAGGCGAACTTGATACATGTACATAGCGGACGTTCAATGTTTATGACCTATTTCTTTGACCTCTTGCATCAGCAATCCTATGAAATGAATAATCCGAAGGGAACTAATTGCATTTCTTGTAGACAATGATTTGCTGACTGACATGTAACACGTGAAGCTGTCTGACACAGCTCTTGCAGTACTACGACTGTCCAGCAACTCATACGTGGACGTGACATATCTCTACTTCACAAAAGCCTATTGACCATGGTATGTTATATTACAAGCTGCGTAATTTCGGCATAGTTGGAAATGTACGAGGAGTGTCTGCCTGATTTCCTAAATGATAGAAGTCGGGTTAGTAGCCAACGGGACAACTTCCTAGGAGACACAAACAATGTGTGGTGTCCCACAGGGCACTGTCATGGGACCACTGTTATTCATAATGGTATTTATCCACTTTCCGAAGGCGGCGAGCTGGTAGAATCGTTAGCACGCCGAGCGAAATGCTTAGCGGTATTTCGTCTGCGGTTACGTTCTGAGTTCAAATTCCGCCGAGGTCGACTCTGCCTTTCATCCCTTCGGGGTCGATTAAATAAGTAGCAGTTACACACTGGGGTCTATATAATCAACTTAATCCGTTTGTCTGTCCTTGTTTGTTCTCTCTGTGTTTAGTCCCTTGTGGGTAGTAAAGAAATAAGTATTCATCCACACAGAAGGCTTTGGTCAGTTCGAGGATACAACAGAAGATATTTGCGCAGTGGGATTGAAACCGGAACCGTGTGGTTGGGAAGCAAATAGAGGTATTTTTTAAAACTTTCAAGAAAGAGAGGGCGGTTACTTAAAATAGTCGTGAACAATGAATGTAGGATGTTTTTCTGAGAATGTTTTTTTTTTCGAAATGCTCACAGAACACCAAGATACACAATGGCATAAAATACCAACACAAAACCCGGCTCGCAAAACACTCAAAATTAAAAATCAATAACGGCTCATCAGTCTGATAAGAAGTTGCTGCGAGGAAAATGGTAAAAATTCTTCAGTAGAAATATTTTAAACAAAGAAGAACGTTCAACGCGGCATAATTTAGAAAAAAACGTGAGAAAACAAGGAACTGAAAAGAAAATATTACGTTGACAGACAGACGGATACTACAACAGTAAGATGAAGATCTGAGATAAAAAGCAAGCGAATGGTGGCCAAAGTATCCTTTTTGTTGCAGTTGTTGTTGTAGCTGTCGTTGTTGCAGCTGTCGTTATTATTGATAGTGATGATAATGATGGTGAAGATGATGATGATGGTTATTATTATTCTACCGTTGTTATTAGCATTCTTATTATTATTACTGTTAGTATTGCAGATGACAATTAGAATTAAAGTCACGTAAGCTGGTGACCATTACTGCTGAGTTTGTAGCGCCACAAAAATGGTTTTAACTACGAGCTTCGGCTGTCTTAAGAAGAAGTTAAAATATTTTGTCTGCCCGACTAAATTTCATTACCGATTCTAAAAGACTCTTATCATAAATACATACATGCTTACATACATACATACATACATACATACATACATACGTAGGTACATACATGTATATTTATATATATATATAAGCGTGTATATATGCATATATATATGTCTATACACTCATACATATTATACATGCTTACGCACACACACACACACATATATATATATATATATATATATAAACGCACACATACATACATAAATACATTGATACATACATAACTATATATACATGCATATACAACATACATCTATGTACATGTATATCTATATGTATGTATGTATCTATCTATGCATGTATATATATATATATAATATATATATATATATATATATGAATCTGTGTATATATATAAATAAATCTATTTATCTATCTACCTACCAATCTATCAACCTCCATTTTCTCTCTTATTCCCACACCATCTCTGTCTCTCTGTTACTCTCCCCCTCTCCTTTTCCTCACTATGTTTTTCTCACCATTTCCCACATAGGGAAACATACTTAACACCACAAGAATCGCACGTATATGTATTTATATACACAGCTCTCCATTCTTACTGCCACTTTCTATGATGGACTGCTCCTATTTGTTTCCCTTTACACACTCACACTTACATAACAAATTAAATAAAACCCACAGCTTTCCACTCTTTAGTTACATTACTGACACAAGACGTTTTTCCAGATTTTCTTTAATACACCAAAGAACTATCAAAATGTATTATTATTATTATTATCATCATTATTATTATTATTATTATTATTATTATTATTATTATTATTATTATTATTATTATTATTACTATTACTATTATAATTATTATTATTGTTATTATTATTATTATTATTATTATTATTATTATTATTATTATTATTATTATTATTATTATTATTATTATTATTATTATTATTATTATTCAGCTTTCACTGCACTACCGAGCGCAGCTCTGTGTGCCTTGGGTATGTGCTGTGGCTTCCTGTGATGCTCTTATGTTTACTGTATTGAAATTGTTCTACGTAGGATGTGTTCAGCACCTAGTGGTGCTATTTTCTGTATGTTATATATCTTTGTTAGTCTTGGTGTTTTTGTTATGTATTTGTCTGGATATTTTTTTTATCATACTTAATGCGCCTACTATGATAGGGATTGATTCTGTTTTTAGACTTCACATTCGAGTTACCTCTGTTTCCAGGTCTTTGTATTTTGGAAGTTTCTTCATTTCTTTAAAGAAACATTTTCATCTGCTGGTACTGATACGTCAATTAGAAAGCATTTTTCTTCATGATCTCTGATAACTATATCTGTCCTATTGGCCTTAATTTCTCTATGTGTGTGTCTTGGCATATCCCAGAGTATGGTTGCTTTCTCATTTTTTGTAACCTTTTCTGGCGTGTGCCTATAGCATCTTTTTTTCTGTTGTTATTCCATAGTGTTGGCATAGCTTCCAGTGTATGTAGGTCCCAACCCTGTCGTGTCTGTGAACATATGCCTTCTTAGCCAGAACTGGACAGCCAGAGATAATATCATTCTGATGGAATCTTTGAAGTTAGATCTCTTTAAAAAAAGATTTTCTCACAGAAATTGGAGGCAACCTCGGTCGGTTTTGCATTAAAAGAGTTCTGAAGAATGTGGGAAATAATCCCCAATATTTGTTTAGTCGTTTTTATTGGAATTAATTTTGTTTGTTTCGAATTATTTTGAAAATTATGAAGGATTTTATAAATAACTCACCAAACTGGTTTTGGGGGCATAACAAGAAATTGCTTTGGAAATCTTACTTTAGATTACTTTAAAACGAGATGTTTGTATCATAAAATCCATGGCAGGTGGGGTGGGCAAGGCTGAATCGAAAGCAAGATACATTAGGCAATATAGTGCCTGAAATACAAAAATCAAAAAGAAACAAAACAAAAAGCAACAAGAATATAACACATACAGGATTAACAAGAACAACGAAATCTGCAACAAAAGATCCTCTTTGCAGTTACTCGACCACCTTGAATTAGCAGCCAAATCTCCGTCACGTCATGGATTGATGTTTTAGTAGGCAAATAATACACTGGGGAGTGATTTGAAATTTAACAAGACGAGGTGGCCATGTACGGAATGCTTCTGATTATAAGTGTCCAACCAGATAGAAATAAAAGCCAAGTATCCCTCATATAACATCGCACCTTCTTAGAAATGGCACCTTTTGTTGTATAACCTCGGTGTTTACTGCACATAGGAAAAAGACGGGATAGTCACGGTTGGATTGTTTTGGGTGACTGATTCGCTGGTTCACGCCCGACCGAGATTTAAACTACAGCAGCAGCAGTAACGGTAGCAGCACATCAATGGCAACAATAATAACAACAGGACCTACTCTACAACAACAACAGCAACAATATGAAATTAACTATAATATGAGATTATGAGATTACAAATATAATTATAAACATACAATAACTCTGCCCCTCATTGTGTCTTGTTGTTGTTGTTGTTGTTGTTATTGTTCTTCTTTTTCTTCTTCTTCTTTCTCTCCCTCTTCCCTCTCTCTGTCTCTCTCCCCCTCATACAATTCTTCATATTCCCGTTGTTTATTTTCTCAATTTCTCCCCACTTTTCACTTAGTTTTCTTCATCTAATCTCCGTCAGAGTTTCACCTAACCATTTTCAAAATGAGGTCTTTACGACCTGAAGGTTGCATAAGCGATGATTTACGAACGATGGACCGATAGGAAACGGCAAGAACAAAGTCAACTATTACGTTACTCACAGACAAAAACAAACAAAAAAAAAACAAACAGAGGTTGGATTGTGGAATATATTAAGTCCTGTCAGTGCCTTATTATGTTGGGCATGACTACCCCACCCCTCAGCCTTTAACCTTCGGTTGGTTCATTAAGACAGCAAGATGTTTTTATGCTAGATTGAGCTCTTCCTTACTAATTAAGGCAAGTGAATCAAATGAAATTAACTCTCATTAAGATTCTACTTTTGAAAATCACCATTTTCATTCGCGAATTAAAGAATCACGTTGATTTTTGTATTTCTAAATATTTTAGGTGTATTTTAATTTTAAATATAACAAAGACACTCGCAGAAAGAAGTAAAAGAAAAACGAAACAAACAAGAGTAAAAAGAAAAACAAAAACCCCCCAAAAATATCCCTCTTACTAAGAGTCATCCAGAATTTAACTAAATCAAAATTTCGTCGCGGTAATAAAACGTGATTCTCTGTGATATTTTATCAGGTTTTTCCCTTAATTATACGGGAATATTGATGGCACAGGTGAGCTGTAAGATATTTTAGGATGAATTTAGCATTTTTTTTTATATGCCATAAATAAGACTCGGTCAAAGAGATAGCGTTCTAATTAAGAATAATATTTCATGCAATAAAGAGATGAATTATTAACCTGACCCGTAATATTTGCCGACAAATATCTTTATTTCCTTTCAGTTCTCTATTCTACATCGATCTGTTCATTTAATCAACGCTCCGATTTTGTAAATTTCTCTAAAAATTGCAAAGTGTTGATCGATGAGCGAGTAAGGTTTTCTCGTAGAGAAACAATCGATACTCCGTTCCATATGATCCATTTCGACACATATTCTGGAACGACGAGGCAGATTCTGACTGAAAGAGAGCAGATGAGAGAGGGAGACAGAAAGGCAGGAAAAATTAGCCACAGACCGAGAGAGAAAGAGAAAAAGAAAAGAATTAACAGGAGATGACACGAGGTGACAACGAGGGAAAACCAGGACAAAGTACACTATTCTTTAAATGATAGCTTATTTATCGACTGAGGATACTATATACTATATACAGTGGTTCCACCTTGTTTCTAAATCTTCACTCATTTTCTTTCGTTCTTCTCCCTCTCCTCTTTCTCTCTTTCTTTCTTCAGACAAAGGATTGACTTACGAAACGTCACAACAATTTCTTTTTTCATTCAAAACCTGAAGAATTACCTAAGTAGCCTCACAGCTGTCAGGGTATAATATAAATACCATAGTTGTACGTACGTACGTATGTATGTATGTATGTATGTATGTATGTATGTATGTATGTATGTATGTAGTATGTATGTATGTATGTATGTATGTGTGTGTGTACATGTATGTATGTATGCATGTATATATGTGTATATGTATGTATGTGTGTGTATGCATGCATGTATGTATGTATGTGTGTATGTATGAATGATTGTAGGCGTATATGTATGTATGCGTGCCTGTATGTATCTATGTACATATCTACATTCATATGTATGTGTATATATGAGTGTGACTGTTCTTTTATTCTTTTACTTGTTTGAGTCATTTGACTGTGGCCATGCTGGAGCAGCACATTCAAGCGAACAAATCGACCCCAGGACATACTTTGTAAGCCCAGTACTTATTCTATTGGTGACATTTGCTGAACCGCTAAGTTACGGGCGACGTAAATACACCAGCACCGGTTGTCAAGCAATGGCGGTGAAGGATGAATACACACACACACACACACATATATATATATACAACGGGCTTCTTTCAGTTTCCACCCGCTGCATACAAATTGACTCACAAAGCTTTGGTTGGCCCAAGGCTAGAATAGAAGACACTTGCTCAAGATGCCACGCAGTGGGACTGAACCCGGAACCATGTGGTTTGGAAACAAAGCTTCTTACCAGACAGCCACTCCTGCGCCTATGTCTATATGTATATACATATATATACACACATATATATATATATATGTATATATATATATATACATATATATATATATATATACATACATATATACATATATACATACATCCGTACATATATATGACTATGTATCTACATATTTACATATCCATATAAGCATAAACATTTGTATGCATATATATGTCTATATGTATTTGCATGTATGTATATATGCATGTATGTATGTGTGTGTACATATATACATCTGTATATATATATATATATATATACATTAAATGTTTGAACTCTTATCAACAAAATGTTGAATTTATTTTAATATGCGTATATATATATATATGTATGGAGTTATGAAGCAACCACCCTTCACCCCTTTCTATCGATACTTTCCAATTTGAGCTAAACGCCCAAATCTATATATCTGTCTATCTATCGATCTTGACAACCTACATTCATAGATACTTCAAATAATTAAAAATAGAAGAGACCATACGCACATACATATGTATACATACGTTTTCACATACCTTCATAAATACAAGCACACACATACATGATCATCCATACGTATATATATATATATATATATATATATATATATATATATATAAGATTGTTGGGCACCACCGTTCCACCGTTCCTTCAGCCCATCAACGAACTATCACTGTGTATATATTACTTTGGCTACAAAGATAGCAAATGTACGCTTTATTTCTAACCTTTTGGCAATCCATCAATACGCCGATACTTCAAATCCCCGCCTTACGTCACTCTATCAAATATTCTGGTTCGTCTTATGTAATTACAAAAGTCACACACACGAAAATCCTTCAACGTCCACCCACAAAGCTTATTGGTCGACCATCAGCAAAATATTTCTCTATCTAGTGACTTCCAATAACTCAAAGCTAAACCTCAGACGGAAATAACATTTTCTATGTCCTCGTAGGTTTCCTGTCTCCAATCTGCTTGCCTACATGTAAATACATACAGATCGAGTCGCATTCCCACATACAAAACGTGTGTCTGTAAAACTTATCTGCTCGCATTTTGTTTATCGTTTTCCTTCCGTTCTTATATTAAAATAAATCAACTTTTAGGGCGGAATTGGATGTTAGTAAAATTCGGTTGTTGTTTTTTAAAACTGTTTTTTTTTTGTCTTTATTATCTATCGTTTTGTATAATTGGGATTTTTTTTCTGTGTGTTTCTTTGATTTTTACTTATGTTGTACGTTATATTTGTTTTATATACTGGGGAAAACAGCACACGGCTTTCATGTCGTTCTTTATTCATTGAAATTCGTCGGCGATATC
>NC_043008.1:43905595-43918095 GCF_006345805.1 Octopus sinensis
ACATACGTGGAAATGCAGAAAAGTTCCTGGATTTGAGTAAAAGAAAATACAGAATCAGTTAATTATGATTTTATTCAACATATTTCCCCCACAAATTCATACACTTAATGCAGCGGTCATTCAATATATGAATGTATGTATGTATGTATATATGTATATATGTATGTATGTATGTATGTATACATGTGTGTATGTATGTATGTATTTTCATATATCTCTGTGTGTGTATACACACACACACATATATATGTAGAATTGTACATACTCCCATACGCACAAATATACACAAAACAAATGCAGTCATTTATGCGCATGCGCCCGCGAGTTCGCATGCACCCACATGCATATATATTTATCAATCCAATATATCATCTGTTCTTCTCAGTCTATAAAAATTAATGAAACGAAAAACGAAGAAAATGAAAAGAAAATATAAAGCAGAAAAAAATATTAAATACATCAAAAAGACAAGAATGTTTATAGCGAAAAATCGCAGCCAATTTGATTCAAGGGATATATTTGGGGGTAAATATATACAGAGCGATATCAAGAGAGAGTAGTCTGGAGAACAGAGAGGGTATGAGAGAGAGAGAGAATGAAGGAGAAAGAGAGAGAGGATGGGGTAGAGTGAGAGAAATATAGATAAAGTAATCTAGAGAGTGATACGTAGGCTCATGAATAAATAAGTAGATAGAATGTGATTGATAGATAGATGAATAGAGAGTGACAGGGAATGAGAAACCTGGGAAAGAGCTGCATGTATGTATATATAACTAAAAATAGCGGTTCTAAAATCTCTGTAAGAGATCAACGCAGTAGTTGTACTGATAAGTAATATTCGTAGCCACTTCAACATGGCTTCCCGTTCGAACGGATTTTACTGCGACTTTTTAACCCCAAGAGGACATCTCCTCTGGCTGGTTAACGATGCACATCTGCATCCAAGATGCTGCGAGTAGGGGGAGAGAAACCCTATCACCCTGGAGCAACGGGTCCAGCAGACCAGCCTGGTTTCGGGCTATTTCTGCCTCACTTCAGTACTGGACACCTCGTCTACTAGAGATGGCTGTAGCTCGCTTCTACTGGCAATATGTATAATTTCAAGCGATCTACAGTCGCTGATGTTGCAGCAAGCAAAAATGCTTGTACTAAAATCTCTCTCAAAGATTTTAAGGGCTTAAAACATTGGTGAAACATTGCGCAAATATGTCCCGATTAAGAGGTCCATTTTCCGGGAAAGGCATGCTCTGGCGTGGAATAAATAAAAATTTATATGTCATTCTATTGTAAAAATTGCCTAGCAACGACTGGCTATTCAGACGGCATGTATATATATGTACCGCGTGTGTACCGTTGGCGATTTTTTTCCTCCGTCTTCCCTTCTTTGGATCTTTCCTTTTCCTATATTCTGAAGAAGACCTCCGCTCGAAACGTTAAACCCTCCTTCTTTCCTGAGCGTCCAGTAATATTATATTTGTTCTACGTCCTCGCGTTGTTGTGTTTTTTTGTGCTTTCTTGTTTTGATTAACTAACTATATATGTATGTATGTATGTATGTATGTATGTATGTATCTATGTATGTATGTATATGTATATATATATATATATATATATATAATATATATATATATTATATATATAAGATATATATATATATATATATATATAAATATTATTTATGTACCTCTATCTATCTAAATTCTTTCTCGGGACGAATATTGTGGCTTTATGTTTTCAGATGAACATCCTCGTTAAACGAGTTATACAGAATACGTCATAGATATAAGAAAATGATCAAAATATATATGCGATAAAATAATTCGTATTATATTTCTCTCTATAGGAGTCGCCCCGAGTACAATAAAATTTAGCATTATGTTAAAATACAAAATGATCATATTTATGATAACTGCCACATGAATTAAATCATAAGCAAGCAATGGCTTAGAAAGGCTCGAATTTTTAAATAAACTGAGGGAAAATGCAAAATTTAGGGTTGTTAGAAAGTGATGGTAGCCTTGAGCAATGTAGCTCTTTTGACAGCAGTCTAATTTTCTAACTCAATGAAATTACTTTAAATACTCTAGAATACTAGAATACAAAATATATAAAGAAAATATATCCACGTTGAATATATATATATATATATATATATATATATATATATATATATATATATATATATATATATATATATATATTATATATATATATATATATAATATATATATATATATATGTATATGTTGTTCGGAAAATACTATCAGAATTTTCAAAAACATTTTTTCAAATTCACTTTAAGATGTTATTTTTGCTGTGTTTTAGACGAAACTTTACATGCTTAATAATTATTATGAACTCTTTAATTCAGTTTTATTGATTTCTTTCAGAATTTAATTTTGAAGCGTAGAAATCCTTAATTTCAAACATGGGGCAAAGAAGAAAAGAAATGCGTTTATTTTAGTTTATTTTTGCATGGATTCGAGCTTGAACATAATGACCAAAAGATGAAGGGTCCATAAGTGATAGGAAAGTATGATGGTGGCTTTAGAGAGTGCGTAGTGGGGATAAGAACCTTGAAGATCGAAAAGTTAAAGGGCGACCACCCACCGTTGATGATCAGTATTCGAAAAGAATACACCTTTCAGGAACCCAAGGTAAGCATTACATCGGAAGTTTACTGTAAGCAACTGGAAGAAACGCAAAATGAGACTTGCACTTGAATGTGTGTCGTTCTGTCTGTGTGTCTCCTACCACCACCGCTGGGCATCCTGTGTTGGTGTCTTTATGTTCCCGCAATCTGGCGGTTCGGCAAAGATACCGATAGAATAAGTACCAGGCCTTATGAAACAGAAAAACACCCCAAGTACTGGGGCCGATTCATTCAACTAAATATTTAGCAAGGCGGTGCTCCAGCATGGCCGCAATCGAATGACTGACTGACTCAAGTATAATAAAAGAAAGAAGAGAAAAGTTGTTAGAAGGAAAATTACCTATTCATACAAGTTACAGGTAAGAATACAGGTTCGTGAAGATGGTGATCAAATACAAATGCGATAAACAAAATGTTGAAATGAGAAAGAGGAAACTGCGTTCAACACCTGACATTTGAGTTCAAAGTGATTTCAGAAACATATCTCACATGGAAAGATAGCATGTCCAAACGGTCATGAATACTACATGAAAGTGAAGAAAATTGAATTTCAAGAGTTTACCAGGAACATTATCAGTTTATGCATACCATATACATATAGGCGCAGGAGTAGCTGTGTGGTAAGACGCTTGCTTCCCAACCATATGGTACCGGGTTCAGTCCTACTGCGTGGCATCTTGGGTAAGTGTCTTCTACTATAGCCTCGGGCCAACCAAAGCCTTGTGAATGGATTTGGCAGACGGAAACTGAAAGAAGCCCGTCGTATATATATCTATATCTCTATCTATCTATCTATCTATCTATCTATCTATCTATATATATATATATATCCTTAAATCCTTAAAAATGTTTTAGCCCGAAGGCCGCGGCCATGCTGGGGCACCACCGTGTGTGTGTGTGTGTGTGTGTGTACGTATGTGTTTGTTGTTTGTGTCTCTGTTTGTCCCCCCACTCTATCGCTTGACAACCGATGCTGGTGTGTCTACGTTCCGTCACTTAGCGGTTCGGCTAAAAGAATCCGATAGAATAAGTACTAGGCTTACTAAGAATACATTTTGGGGTCGATTTTATTCGACTAAAAATGGTGCTCTATCATGACTGCAGCCAAATGACTGAAACAAGTAAAACAGTAAAGAGAGAGAGAGAGAGTATAGCTTTTTCTATTTATACATACATATATATATATATATCATATTATGTAGAGTTAAGTCACATTCTATTGAGAATGCGGCAGAGTACAGCTTCAAGCTTGTCCATCTTCAGATTTCAGCCGGTGCCATGCAGCAGTGGTATTATACATGCGGCCAGATTTGCATTGGGGTTTCTGAAGTGTGTGAATGGATAATTGAATATGTTGGAGTCAACAAGGAGTGTAGAAGGACATTTATTTGTAATCACTACAATTGTTTTCACGCAGCCGTGTTCTCCGAGTTCGCAGGTATCTCGTTATGTAACCGTTTCCCTGCATAATGGGATCTAGTTGCGTTTCCTCAGGTGATATATAGAAATGTTTTCTGCAAACTCAAATTCTCGGTTTCAAACGCATCCTTTCTGTCTGTCTTCGCTTGTGAGGTAGTAGTAAGCATTCATTCACTGTATCAAAAATTGCGTCGTGGTTGACAGTCTGTTGATAAACGGCTTTAAATGTATAAATAGAGTTAGGGTGGTGGCTATACTATGTATGGTGAATACTGAGGTTAATATTTGATATGAACTTAAACTTATATATATATATATATATATATATGTGTGTGTGTGTGTGTGTGTGTGTGTGTGTGTGTGTTCAATTTATAAGGAAAGATCTAGAGAAACAGTTACAAGGTAGCTAAGATGTCACATAATCGCCTAAGAAGCTAGTAATCATACTTGCGTGGGTGATAACTCCGAGGAGAAGTGAGACTTGTTTTGGACAACATAAGAGTAATGGAAAATAGACACAAACACACATGATGCTATTTAAATAACTTGTATCACGATACCACCGACACATGTTTCGATTGATGCTTTAAATTAAATGCGAGAGGAAGAAGAATATGGAGAAATGTATCAATCAAAACTAATATCGGTGCTATGGTGATATAATTATAACAAGGGATTGGCTATAAGCCTCTCCACTCGCTGGAAAAATAGACGCCAAAAATAAACGCTATTACAACCTTAAAATCTCCGACAATGACACACTGGGTTGTTTTGTTCGTCTACAACCGAGTGCGTTTATTCTCGGAGGATTTTAAGGTTGTAATAGCGTCTATTTTTGGCGTCTATTTTTCCAGCGCGTGGTGGGGCTCATAGCCAATCTCTTGTTATAATTAGTTATATAAATGTTACAATATTTTTAATATTTACCTATAAGGTTTTTAATTCCGTGCTGACCCCCACCCCCTGGTAAAATCATTAATGACTTTTATGAAATCCACTCGCAAGGCATTGGTCAGCCTGAGGCTATTGCAGAAATTGTTTACACAAAACAACACGCAGTGGGACTAAAACCGCAGCCATGTGGTTGTAAAAAAATTTCTGATAATCTGCAGAAGTTACAGAGAGTCTCAAGTTACAAAGATTCGTATGGTTGATAAAGGACCGCGCAGGGAACTCTCGGCTCTCGGGTCATTCTAGAAATTCTGCTGAATATTTGTAAAGCACATGTATATGCCATACATACACACGTATCTTTTGTGCTCTATTCTCCACTTAGCATCTCGGAACCTATAGATTTTATTTATTTTTTAATTTTATATTTAAATTTTTTTTAAATTTATATTTTTAAGTTTTTAATTTTATATTTTCATTTTTCTAAAAATTTATATTTTTAATTTTTTAATTCTTCGTTTTCACATTATTCAGTTTTTATTCATCTCACACACACACACACACACACCAATATACATAGCATGAAGCCCCGCCACGGGAATATACAAACACAGCACACACACATACAGAAACTCTCAGACCTGCTAAATATTAATAAATATATATATATACACTCATATTTTGAGTTCTATTTGTCTTAATTGCATCAACATACCTTTTTATATATATACATACACACACATATATATATATACATACATATATATATATATATATATATATATATTCTTCTATATATCTATCTAACTATCTATCCTCCCCTCTCCCTGTTTATATATATATATCAATTGAAAATTGGTTAAAGTAATTTCCGCATATGTATTTCTTTTGAAAATGGGTGAAGATACATAATTATTTTAAAACAATTGTAATCTTTGTAGAATAATTAAAAGATAAAATACTTGTGATGTTTCTCATGTAGCTGTATTAAATGCTGTTATCTTAGATTCTAAACACTGTAGCACATCCTTAGAGCTTATCAAAAGCAAAGGAGAATGTAGCTTCAGTAGTGGAAATATACAGAGGTGAAATTGTTGAAATTTGTTAAGAAACTAGGGTATCACATTGACCTGATACGTAAGAAGATTTAATGAAGGGAATTGAAGTATTGTAGCTGTTTTTTCTCTTACGAAAATTTCTATGAAGATTACAACTATTGCTTTAACGATATAGGAAAACTTTAACGATATAGGAAAACATTTTTGTCCAATGAAACAATCCAGCAAAGCTACACAAAGCTTTACTTATTCAATGCGAAATGTCAGCTATTAGGAAAGTCGGGAAAGATATGCAGGGATATACATGTGAAAAATCCTAGAAGAACTTGTACGAAAGTTTGGAATACCAAATATCTTAACATGGCTATCAAAATACAGGAGCAGATACTGCAACAGCTTGGGCTTCAAGGGACCACAACTCTTCGATATTTTCTAAAAACTGCCGAGAGACCTGCATGGGTGGATTTAGGTGTCTTCAAAACAAAACTGGATCTCTTTCCGTCAAGTTTCCCGGGTGAGTCTTCTTGGACGAAGAGAGAAACATCAAAACTTCCATTCACCAAATACCACATATCACAGGAGGTTTCAAGTAGTGAACGTGTAGCAAAGCTAGCGTCGATGCCCCAGTATGACTGTAGCTCTCGACTTAAGACTATTAAAGAATAAGGAAAATATATAAATGTTGTATAGTGAAATTGTAAACCAGCCCCGGAAAAAAGTTGTAGTTGTCAGCCATTATAAGTAGCCGGTTCACAGAAGAAGATAATCGTGTCTGTGCTGATATAGTAATTGTACTGTGATACTGAGTGGATGTTATAATTATAAAACTTTTGAGGATGACAACACTGTATGATTGGGTGCCGTACAGTGCCATATAGAACTCTCTCTCTCCCTCTCTCTCTCTCTCTCTCCCTCTCTTTATATATATATATATATAGTATATATATATATATATATATATATATATTATATATATATATATATATATATTATATATATAAAATAAATATAAGAGAGTGGTCACTATAGGCTACTCTAGCACCAGTTAATCCAAAAGGTTTCAACCACAAAAATACTGTTTCCCATGAAAGTCAGTACGATTGTTATAATAATCCAGGTTTCTCGGAGCACTAGGCACTTGGATGTTGAATAAGATATACTATAAATTAGATCTAATTCTCTCACCCTTATTAATTAATATATATATATATATATCAATATATATAAATGAGAATGTTTGTCTGTCTGTGTGTTTCCCTAAAGCTTGAGAACTCCACAACCAATTTCATTCAAATTTTACACATGCCTTACTTAGGGTCCATGTAGTTTCATGGGTAAAAACAATGTTCAACTTCTTGCCTAGAGCGAGCCCATAGCAATAGCATATCTTCTCCACTATTTTAGAATTACGTGTTAAAAGTAAAACAAAAACATTTCTCTATTTTATGTCAGATGCTTTCACTTAAACAATAAAAATAATAATAACAATTGAATTATATATAGTAAGTAATAATTAAAATCAAACTAAAGTATAATATAATCGTAACATAACAAAAGTAAAAATAGCAATTGGTATAAAATTGCATCAATGACTTGAACTTGAATAAGTGGTTTCACATGAATGGGAATAAATTAAAAATAAAATTAGCGTGCAGAAATGGAATAGTCAAGATGGATAATAAAAAAATTAAATTAAAGAAAAGACTATTGTTTATAAAGTATACAATGTAGAGAAAAAGATTTGAACACCTGGAGGAAAGCACCATCGAAAAGTGTCTTGGTGCGACTATGAAAGATATCTAACCAGAGGCGGTAAATTCGCCACAATAGAATGAAGGTTCGAGTCAACGCAGCATGCAAGGGAGTACTCGACTCGAACTTGCAAAATGGAAATATTTTATTTTTACCTTTATATCTGGGACATAGGACGTCCCAGATAAAAATTAAATAAGTCCCCGCCCCCGCAGTAGAGATAGGCTTGATTGTAGCCACATTTCTATACAAGAGGGAGGACAAGACACAATTGAAATAAGTTGCAACAGACCGGCTTACAATTCCAGTCTGTTATATATTTTGAGTATTGTTATCACTAGCGATATCAAGATATAACTTTGTATTTTGTATTTTGTGTGTAGATGTATATATATAGATGTACATGTAATATGTACACATATGTATATATATACACATATATACATGCACTAGCACTATGACCCGGCAACGACGGGTCATAATGCTAGTATATATATATATATATATATATATATATATGTAAGTGTGTGTGTGCTAGCGCTTGAAGTATCGTAGCACACGTGTAGAAAAATATAAAGTAAAAAAGCTTCTGACAATGCATAAAGGTTTACAAAAACCTTTATATTACTGGCGCAAGCAGTCCAAGAAATGTCTAGTCACATCAATTTCGTAATTTTATTTAAACTGCTCGGCGTTTGGCTTAGTAGCGGTAACAGTAACTCTCCAAATGCTGGTTGTTGTGATTAATTTTCACGTGGTGGTGGGCAGATGCAGTTCGTGGAGTATCTTATACTGTTCCGCGATGTCGCGGTAATGTTTTCATAGGAGTCACCGGCTAATCTCCAATCGGCTGTTAATTTTCGGGCTGAGGCGGTGGATCAATATAACCTCTTTGATTCGGAGATTTCCAGTGTTCTTTTCCGAGCCCAGTTTGGAGGCGCCTATCTCTGTAGTGGTTTTGCTGCATTTGGATAGGTTTTGCAGAATAAAAATACGTCACTAGTATACTACGTACGTAAGCACGTGTTAATGTAGCGAAATAGGACAGCTCGCTAGTGTGCAGGGCTGTCGTTCTGCGCGTGACCACCTCGTTGATAGGTGTTTACGTAGGCATGGTCCTGAATGGACCAGTATGATGTCGAGGAATTCTTTTCAGATGGCCTTATAAATGGCGGATGTGGTCTTCACATTAACGTGGAGGGAATCTTCAAGAAGCAGGCCTTAGGTAGATCCATCTTGTGACGTTTCTTTGGTTTGCGCTTGCGTGGGCGTGCGTACGTGAGTGTGTTAGTGTGCATAAATAATTAGAAACAAGCCGTGTAATGCAGAGAAATCTAATTTAAAATTGTACGGAAATATAGTTTATTGTATTCAGTGTGAAAAGTGTTAAAAGAAATTACTTGTGTCTGAGTAGTTTATAGTAGCTGTTGGGATATGTAAAAGGTTTGTAATGCTTTGAAGTCTTAAAAGTTTTATGTTGTCACGAGGAGTTATTTTCCGGCTGTTAATTAAGCATTAGAATATTGGCTTTGTATGCTGTCAGCTGTACCATTGTTTGAATCCCTATTATTCCCTGAGTATGAAGTTTGGCTTAGCTGTAATCTTTCATCTTAAGTAATATTACTTAACAATATTCATCTTAAGTAATATTGCTTAGCAATAGAGTATTGTATTTAAACATCTTAAATATAGACGCAGGAGTGGCTGTGTGGTAAGAAGCTTACTTCCTAGCCACATGGTTCCGGCTTCAGTCCCACTGTGTGGCCCCTTGGGCACGTTTCTTCTACTATAGCCTCGGGCCGACCAAAGCCTTGTGAGTGGATTTGGTAGATGGAAACTGAATGAGGCCCGTCGTATATGTATATATACACACACCATCCTTGGTATTGTTTGTGTGTTTGTGCTTGTCACCCCACCATCGCTTGGCAACCGATGTTGGTGTGTTTATGTCCCCGGTTCGGCAAATGTTACCGATAGAATAAGTACTAGGCCTACAAAGATTAAGTATAAGTCCTGGGGTCGATTTGTTCGATGAAAGGTGATGCTCCTGCATAGCCTCAGTCAAATGACTGAAACACATAAAAGAATTTTAATAGATGAGATAGAATCAAACCATGTCAGAATCAGTTTCTGGTGTGTAAAGATATTAAAGAAATAAATTTGCTTAGAGTTGTTTGTAACACTTGTTCCTGAAAAAGATGGTTTACGTCAACAAACCAGAGACCCTGGTGCAACAGAAAGAGAACATCCATAAAGAAATTTGGGAAATGGGGTCTCAATCTCTTGAGAGTGTTACGATGCAAGTGTTGGAACGAGCACGGGCATGCGAATCCCAAAATGGCTGCCATTTAAGCGATGTCATTTTTCCTAAGTGATGTAGTGGTGTTGCCAAATACGACTTGTGCATATTGATTTCCAATATGTCCTTTAAATTGGATCAAAATTTAAAAATTGAAACCGTCAGTTACTTTTGCGATACCCTGACATATATATATTATGTATATATATATATATATATATATATATATATATATATATATATGTGTGTGTGTGTGTGTGCGTGTGTGTGTGTGTGTGTGCATGTATGTATGTATGTAGTATGCATGTATGTATCTATCTATCTATCTACACAACATATATATATATATATATATTATATATATATATATATATATTTGATTTGAAAACCCCACTGGATTGGAGAAAAGCGCTAATAATCCGAATGATATGATCTGAATGATATGATAGTATATGTAAAAATGTAATATATAAATAAATATCTATAAATATGAACCATCCGATCTGATTAGCTCATTTTTTAATATAGTATATATATATATATATATAATATAATATATATATATATATATATATATATAGTGACCAAAATAGAGACCAAAAATAAGAAATATAGATAATTACAATTCTACTTCAGTAACGTACATTCATTATTTACAATAAATTTTGTAGGAAGAGATTAATAACTAAATAATTTATAATAGAAAAAAAATAACAACGTTTATTTGAAAAATAACACGATGGACAAAATTGGCGAACGTATGACGTAAAATTCAAGAAATCAAAACTTTTCCGGAAATATTTACAATCCACTTCAATATATTGATTAGATGAGTTCATTCCTTTATTTTCTTGACTTAAATCAATTTCTCACATTCCTCTGACGTAATTATATACAATTCTCCCTGGGGTTTTCCCCCCACAAAATCATAACATTCGCAGGTCTGTGTTCTAGGATCTTATCGCTAAGTATCTTCTATAAATTTGCAATGGGATTAAGGTCAGTTCTCTGAGCTGACCAACGCATTATATTAAGGCTTTTAGCTTCAAACACCACGTTAACTATTTTAGCACGGATACGGTGTATTATCCTGTATAAAGATTGACTGACGAGTTAGAGATGACCTGATAGCTGACACGATATATTGCAGAACGATGATTTTGTATAAGGCTGCATTCACATTACCGTGGCTTCGGATCAAAGACCCAACACCTGCTTCAGAAATCATTCCCCATACGATAAAAAC
This sequence comes from Octopus sinensis, assembly GCF_006345805.1. Taxonomy (NCBI): domain Eukaryota; kingdom Metazoa; phylum Mollusca; class Cephalopoda; order Octopoda; family Octopodidae; genus Octopus; species Octopus sinensis. The sequence continues at coordinate 43,916,914 of NC_043008.1, forward strand.
CCCACCTCCAAACTTCACTGACATCTTCATGCATTCGGGGAGCAATCTTTCAGTTTTACGACATCTCATGTATTGGCTTCGATCAGAACCAACCAAATTGAATTTGCTTTCATCACCGAAGAACACACGTGATCAGTTGTCGTCCGTCCAACGCATCTGCTCACTTGCAAAGATTAACCTCGCTTTTCGGTGCCTCAAACTGTTAAGAAGTTTAGTGGCAGATTAAATGGGCATGACGTCCAATTTTCTTCAAACAACAAGCCACAGTCCTCCGAGACACATTCATTCCATAATCACGATTTGCTTTGCGAGAAATTCCTGCAGCAGTATCTTAATGGTCTCTTAACGACAGCCTCTGAATCACACAGTCTTGGCAAACACTTGTTTTCCGTGGTCTTCGTTTTTCTAATGACACAAACCAGCTTCTTTTGTTATCAAGCTTGTGTATTCTTCAAACAACACTCTTTGATCTGTTACTGTCTCTGACGATAGAAGAAAATGCCATTCCTTCTTTTTTCAATGTGACTACCCGCTTCTTGAGGCTTTCATAAACTTTACATTCGGTTTTCCATGGTTGTTAATACACTAATGTCCTATATAAATCTTTGCACATTAGGTGAACTTAATTTACATCGGTTGGAGTGCTGTCAGATTTTAATTTTTTGAATTTTATATCATACGTTCTCTAATTTTCTCGATCTTGTATTTTTCAAATAAATATTTTTTCTATCATAAATTATTTAGTTATAAATTACTTTCTACAAAATGTATTGTTAATAATGAATATACTTTAATGTATATGCAGTACAAAATCCCATTCAGAAAAATGAAGAAATAGGAATTTAAAGAAATGTAAATATCATTAAATTTCATTTTCATTTCCTAATTTTGACTACTACAGTACATACGTCAGCATAATACGTTTAAATGTATACGCACGCACACACATACACACACACTCACGCACATATACACGCACACAAAAGACTGCTAAGATACGCCTACATAAATACATGAGTATAAATAAATGCGTGTGTGAATACACCTGTTTGCGTGTATGTATATACACAAAAAGAAACGCGCATATGTTGCATGTATGACATCAATCACATGCATTAAAGAGAGAAAAAACATTATTAAATTATAGCAAATATACGAAAAGAATACACAGAAAATATATAT
>NC_043008.1:43928095-43933095 GCF_006345805.1 Octopus sinensis
TTAACGGGTGGAGTTATTTGTACACACATCACAAATGTTAACGAATTTATGGATAGAAACACAATCACATATGAAGGCGCTCAGACACTCTTTTGCTCACTGCATAAATTACATGTTGTTTCCTATCACACGAGTAAGACGGTCAAATAAAATAATTTGAATACTGAAAGACAACGTGGAATATTATTTCTTTATTAATCAAAGCTGAGTCTAGGGCAGTCGCTTGAAAATCGGAAACGCACAACAATTTTGAATGGTCAATGTTTACAGACACCTATCTATCTATCTATCTATCTATCTATCTATCTATCTATCTATCTATCTATCTATCTATCTATCTATCTATCTATCTATCTATCTATCTATCTATCTATCTATATATATATATCTATATATATATATAAGTGTGTGTGTGTGTACATATATATATATATGTGTATATATACATATATATATGTGTATATATATGTATATATATTCATACTTATACAGACATATACATATACACATGTACATACATATACATATAGTTAATCCAAACAAGAAAACACAGAAAAAAACACAGCAACGCGAGGACGTGGAACAATTAAAGTATTATTTGACGCTCAGGAAAGAAGGGAAGGAGGGTCTAACGTTTCGAGCGGAGCTCTTCGTCGGAAACAAGGAAAAGGAAAGATCCCGAGATGGGAAGACAGAGGGAAAAAATATTTTTGCTGGTGTTGCTCAAGAGATCACATGTTGATCTCTTATTACATTACATATACATATACACATATATACACATACATACATCGATACATACATAAATACATACACACAAATGCACACAGACGCACACGCTCACACACAAATCAAATTTGGAATAGTTTGTGATGATGTTGTTTGTATTGTTTTTACTAATGTTAAAATGGACGCATAAATTAGGATCTTCAAGAAAGACGATGTTTGTGTCTGTTTCTTGCTTCCAAGAGGCTTTGTTTTCTTTTGTTTTGTCTTCATTTATATTCCTAATTTTGACAGAAATAATTATTTCTGGAAATTTTCCAGATGACATTGCTGAGTAATATTTTGTAATAATTTTTGCTGTTTAAGTTGTGCAGATGAAATAGTTCCCAAGACACATGGAAATTTTTGTCCGAATTCCTAAGAGGAGGAATCTTTATTTATATATTCGGTTATATTTGGTCACTGGTCCAAATATATCGTCGACATATTACAAACTAGAATGCTTTCTCATGTTCTCCTGTAAGTTATCCAATGACTTTTAAGTTACACAACAACAGAGTAGGGTGAGTTACAGTAATGAACTCAATGCAAGACACACACACACAGATACACACACATGCATGAACGCGCACACACATACGTACATAAAATATACTGGCGTTAAAAATAAATAAAGTTTAATTCGTGAACTACATTGGCTCACATGTGTTTCCGCAATAAGATGCGGCGAACACAGGGTTGTGTGCCTTATTATCACTTTATAGCTTCATATGCGCTTCAGTCGTGAAGTGCCTCAATGGAAATGCTTTCGCAAGTGAATTGCATTTTATATTTGAAGGCCCGATGGAGCTATGATTTAATACTCATGTACTCAAATATAGGCTCACAGCATCGTATTGCAGAAAGACCTGTGGGCCAATGAATTTCATTACATAATTGTTTATTCCTTTACCACCGTAATTTCTTACTACCTGTCTATACTCGACCAACGTTTGGTCCCTGGGTACATCTATATTGATTCTACATTAAGTCTTTAGTATCGCAATGTCTAAGTGATATATATATATATAAGTGAATAAATAGCTTCGACATACGTTTCGAATAAAACATATGTTGGAATAAAACCAATGTTGTCTTCGAAACATATGTCAAATGTAAAAGAATTTGAATAGCATCTGCGTTCGACTCTGTTTATTTACTTATATTTATAGAAGGGACCAATATCATCGTTAAAGATGCGAAATTGCGTTTGACCCTCACGCTGAAAACTGATGGGGAGTTGGGTGTCTTCTGTGTCTATTTTCCGTTTGTTTGTGCTTTTATTATATGGTTTCTCTTACCTTCGGTCCTTCTATGCATTCGAGCCACTTGTTGCAAAAATACTCTCAATTGACGAGACGGTCACAAATGGAATGTCTTTGATCATATGTCTGCTTCACGTGAATTAAACATGCTTGGTGGGGTTAAAACATCAACGACAACAATATTCACCATATATAGCAATTTATTTCTTATATATTATCTATAGAAAAGTTACCTATCTTTAAAAGTTGGTAAGATGTTTGACATTCCCTCCTCTCCCCACCCCATTCAAACTGACTTAGTAATTACTTCACCTTATGTTTAAATTCCCACACCATAATTCTTTCAGAAACCGATTATTATTTACTTCTATTTTCTCATCATAAATATTACTTTGCGTACAAAAATTGTAATTTCCTTTACTCCTATATAATAATAATAATAATAATAATAATAATAATAATAATAATAATAATAATAATAATAATGGTGATGATGATGATGATGATGATGATGATGATAGTGATGCTGATGATGTATTTCCACTCCAAATACTTTTATGCTCTACTTTTACAATAGATATATTGAAATATGAAATTGCATCTGTAAAGTTCGTGGAAATAAATTTGTAAATACGAAACTGGCGTTTAGGGAATTTATTAACTATTGAAATAAAATATTATTGCATATTTGCATTAATGCAAGTGCTTTGCGTAGCCATGTGTTTAAGATGTTTAGTTTGCAGCTAATGGTTTTCACGTTCGATCCTATCTCGCGTATATTACATTCACCCTTACCGTAACAGATGCGTATGTAGATAAATAGATACTGAATGAAGTATGTATGGGTGTCTGTATTTGTGATTATGTTTAACGGTTTAAACCGGTGCATGATATGAAGTCGTTTATGTGCGAAAAGGAAAAAAAAAAGAAAAAGTAAAACGTAATTAATGATTAGTAAAAAGTGATCGTTTATATGTAGCAGACCAAATTAAATACGGGAATCCTCGATACGATCTCTTGAGTAATCTTACAAAGTGGGGTCCAAATTGAACGCATTTCAATCATTAAAGCCGAAGGAAGAATAATCATAAAAATGAATATATATGCAGATAAATTTTTGTGGGTGTATATATATATGTATATATATATATATATATATACACACATGCATGTATGTATGTATGTATATCAAACAATTCGACAATTCCCCACCCCATCCCCACAGCTGCACGCACATCATTATGTTTCACAGTTCTGCTGGTTTGGGGTCTTCCAGAACATTCGCCAATATCGACATTTTTCGGCCATTTTGGAAATGTCTGAACCACTCGTGTGCAGATCATACACTCCTATCCATACACTTTCTGCAACTTTGCCTAGGCCTCTGAGCAGCTATCTGCATCATAAATTTTTCTGTCATTATCAATGCAACGATCACACGCAACACACCTTCCTCCCGAACACTGTTGTAAACAGCGAAGTGAGCTAGAACGTTAAAACATGGTGAACATGCACAGCAGAGTTCAAGATCAATCTTTGCCAAGCGGCTTTACTCTCCGTGCTTCAGCTTCTTTACTATGACAACAGTCCGGATACTTATTGATCGGACATCGTATATATATATATATATATGTATATATATATATATATATATATATATATATATATATATTTATATATCGCTGCCAGAAACGTTAGCACGCCCGGCGAAATGCGTGGCCGTATTTCGTCTGCCGTTATGTTCTGGGTTCAAATTCCGCCGAGGTCGACTTTCCCTTCCATCCTTTCGGGGTCGATAAATTAAGTACCAGTTACGCATTGGGGTCGATGTGATCGACTTAATCCGTTTGTCTGTCCTTGTTTGTACCCTCTATGTTTAGCCCCTTGTGGGTAGTAAAGAAATATATATATCAATGTATATATATATAATATATATATATATATTTAATATACATATACGTACATACCTACACATACACCTATATATATATATATATATATATATATATATTATATATATATATAATTTTCTATATATACATATATAAATTAGGATGATAATAAAGATGTTTTTGTCTGTTCCCTACGTGTGAGTTGCTTTGTTTTTCTCTTTGTTTTACTGTTTACTTGTCTTTCTAATTATGGTAGAAATAATCATTCCTGGAATTATTCCAGATGACACTACTGAGTTATGTTTTCTAATAATTCCTGTTATTTAACTTGTGCAGATGAAATTGCTCCCAAGACACTTCGACATGTTATAACTTGAATATTTTCTTCTCGAACGAGTTCCATTACGTTTAATCTATATGGTATACAATTGACAAAGTTGAATTTAATGTACTGTAATATAACGAAAGTTATTTGGCAGAAATGAATTGATAAATAGGCAGGATGATTGATAAATAGACATATAGACATATAGATAAACAGAGACATAGATAGAGAGGCAGTGTGATAGACAGACAGATATATAGATAAATAGACAGATAGATAGATATGGAGTAAGGGAGATAGAGTGAGGGGTAGAGTAAGAAACAAGGCGTTTCTGAGAGAGAGTGGAACGAAGAAGTAGATAGATTGAGAACGTAAGGACAATCCATTAGTGAGCTCTTCGGATTGATGTCAATGAAGAAGATTCTATCATTGTTGAATCCCGTAGTAATAGCAGCTAAATCTCTCTCAACTCATTCATTACTCTCACGTAATACAAGAAACCAGTTTTATGGGTCACAGGCTCAAGAAGAATCTTAGCTACGTTTTGATATATATATATATAATATATATATGTATATTAGTTTTATTGTATTATTTTTGTATTTATACTCGTGTAACATCGTCCTTTTTCCGTCCTTGTTTCGTTTACATTCGAAGCTTTTGTCCGAGGAATCTAATGCTCTTAGCTTAGTTTTTTATTGAGGCTGGCCAGATTGGAGCAATCTCAAGTTTAATCAGCCGAAATTGCGAGGA
>NC_043008.1:43940595-43943095 GCF_006345805.1 Octopus sinensis
ACACATATATACATACATACATGACTACATACAAACATGCATACACCTATATATATATTATATATATTATATATATAATATATATATATATTTATATATGAATAAATAAAGGGAGTTTAACGCAGGTGTAAATCAAATATTTTTACTTTCGACACATTACTTTCGAAAATTCCACTGATATTATTCAAAAGAATAAATGGTATAAACAATGCAATCTTCTCTTCAGGAAAGTGAAAAAAACGAAACTCGCCAATAAGACATTTTAGCAAAAAATGATGGATTTGTATAGCGATTGACAGAACGCTATTAATATTAATTCCGTTTTTTTCACTTTCCTGAAGAGAAGATTGCATTGTTTATACCATTTATTCTTTTGAATAGTATCAGTGGAATTTTCGAAACATGTGTCGAAAGTAAAAATATTTGATTTACACCTGCGTTAAACTCCATTCATTTATTCATATATTATTCAAAATATTCCACGTAAACACGAAGTTTCTACCTTTATAAACAAGGAGTTACAACATCTTTACTTGTGAGAATTTTGCTACCCTGGTAACTATTTATTTATTTTTTCCGTTAATTGTTACCAAGGTAAAATACACTCATCTATTTATATATTTATATATATATAACGGTGCTAGGAGAGAAGCGATGTTTTAACCCAAATGACGCTTTTATGGGAGCCCCCTTTTGGGTCTGCTGTGTATACCTGTGTAGGCTTAGTGTCCCGAACAGGTCAGCAAGTCGAAGGGCTATACCGGGTGATACACAACCTAACTATACCATTACCATAAAAGAAAGACAATGATATTTGCTGGAATTCCTTTGAAGATAGTTGTGACAATTAACAACAATTAAAATAGAAAGGGAATAATATAGGTAGAAATGGAACAGTGTCTTAAGTATCTTGCTTCCTAACAAGCTTCCTAACATGCGCACCCAAAGTGGGCAAACGTAAAAGCGTAAAGTGGGTTCAACCAGCCCTTCCCCCTTAGCACTGCTGCTAGTAAAGGCACTGTCAATCTAGAACTATATTTTCCAGGGTCTTCTATTGCTATGTAAGATACTAGTTTTTAACTTGAGGGCGTTGTGGCTACTATTCCCTGTAGGACAAATTGGTCAACATGTACCTCATCTTGTAAATATAAATTATGAATAATTCCATACTAGAAACGCATACCATACTCTCTTATGAAATCAATTTTCTCACATGTCATGTTGATGTCACGTGGTAAGATCATGCATTACTAAAAAAAACATATAATAAAATAAGCAAAAATACAAAATACATCCTACATCAAACACCAATGACGTGATGAATCGTAAAGACGCTGCAACATTGCAGTTAAAATATGTTGAGAATTTGGCAAAGATTTTGAGTATTAAATATAGCTGGAATATATATATACGATCGATTATTGTGCGCGAACATATGCTGTCGTTAGGTTCCCAGCCAGTTCTGATCCAGCAGAGCTGTGATCAAAGTTGCCCCAGCTTGACCTTTCCGTCTGGTGAAAACATTATATCTAGGACTATATTATCCAATGTTTCAACTTCAAACGACCTCCAGGGAGTGATTTGAAGAACATTTGCTTGGTTTATCCAGAGATCTTTCCTTGGTTGTAGATTTTTATACGCAATATCATGGTTGTTCATATACATATGAAGTATAGATGGAGGCGCAATGGCCCAGTGGTTAGGGCAGCGGACTCGCGGTCATAGGATCGCGGTTTCGATTCCCAGACCGGGCGTTGTGAGTGTTTATTGAGCGAAAACACCTAAAAAAGCGCTACGAGGCTCCGCCAGGGGATGGTGGTGATCCCTGCTGTACTCTTTCACCACAACTTTCTCTCACTCTTACTTCCTGTTTCTGTTGTACCTGTATTTCAAGGGGCCGGCCTTGTCACTCTCTGTGTCACGCTGAATATCCCCGAGAACTACGTTAAGGGTACACGTGTCTGTGGAGTGCTCAGCCACTTACACGTTAATTTCACGAGCAGGCTGTTCCGTTGATTCGGATCAACCGGAACCCTCATCGTCGTAACCGACGGAGTGCTTCCATTCCATTAAGTATGGCCAATAGGTTGGCTATATATATATAATACAAACAATACTTATCTCTCACCAGATGAAGTACTTTTTTGTTGAATTTTCTATCGTGGAACAGTACATTACAGACACACACACACACACACACACACATATACATAATCGAAACTGTGTCGATGCTTTACTCATCATCCATTTAAATATTTTGTACAATTCTCGATTTTATATATATATATTATATATATATATATATATATATATATATATATATATATATAATAATTCTCTTACCGAGGTAGAAACAGTAGCTGCTCGACGCCATGAAGTATATTTGACACCTCATTGTGAGAGGAATAATTACTGCCCTTATGCGACTTGAAAACCTTTCAATCACAAAATTGTTAGGCAGAGTAGTCATTTTCAGAAGCCTATCAATCAATCAATCAAT
>NC_043008.1:43945595-43953095 GCF_006345805.1 Octopus sinensis
CGGCCCGGGGCTATAGCAGAAGACACTTGCCCAAGATGCCACGCAGTGGGACTGAACCCGGAACAATGTGGTTGTTTAGCCACGCTACTTTACCACAAGCCACTCCTGCGCCTATATATATATATATATATATATATATATACTATATATATATATAATATATATATATATATATATATATATATATATATAATATATATATATATATATATATATATATATAATATAATATTTGTGTGTGCGTGCTTCTGTTTGTGAGTGTGTGACAGAACGGTAGTATGGTAGTATCGCTATACACAGAAACGTTAATTTCACACACATTGAACGTTTAATTTGTAAAAGTTCTCTTAAAGTCCACTTCGGTATTTATATATCACGAAAAAATAATTTCAATATAATTCACCGTGCCAACAATCGTTTCATATCTTACTTTCCAAATATTTATGAAACAAATATCGACTTTGTTTTTACAGAAAATCAAGACTTGCTTCCTAAAATAATATTCTATTAAGAGAAATATATATTTTAATAGTATTGGAAATCCATGTGTAAACAGTTGCCTCCCAGTCACCCCTCACCAAATTCTATTGATGGTGGACATCTGCCAATTAGTAATATTCCGTTATTCTTTGAGAATATCATTTTGAACACGTATCATATTCGATATATCAATAATCTTCAATTGCGAATTGTTGCTGTAAGTTTTTGCTGGTTTGGTGGAATATTGCTAGTATTATTACAAGCTCGGATAAGCTATACGTTCAAATTCTGATGAGTTCATAATCAGCTTTCGCCCTTGTGGAATTGATAAATAGATTACAACGGGGTGGTGGATTACTGGTATTTGTTTAGGGAATTGTAGGGGCACTTAATTGAGTCTATTTCGGTTCTATGCGATTTAGTCTCAACCCAGCCTGATATGATCGGCTTCTGGTGGTGGGAATTCGTGGCATTCGATATGGTGGAACTGGTTTCCAGTGCCAGGGAAGCGATGTGTCAATTCCAGTATGTGTTCTGTCAGAGAAACATGCATGAATGCTAGCCCAGCCCTATACACCGAGAAAAATCTAAGCTATTCCAATATACATCTTTTGAAATATATTTCATTTAAACTTTGAAGTCGCAGGTAGTAGTGGTACATAAACCGTGCTCTTCATATACTAACAAAGAAAGAAGTCACAAAAAGTTATATCCAGTGACCTTGCAGGCCACTTGCAGAACACTTGAGTCTGAAAGCACGTTGCATGGCCACAGCGCTATTTGATCTTGCAAATTCCAGTGCACATCAGCAGCGTTGCTGTGGAGTGGCAGCCATTTTTAGATTTCATTGAATCCCTGTGGCTTTCAGGTCAAAGATGTCTAATCACCTGAAAAAAATGAAAAAAAACCCAAAACAAATACATAGAATCAGTTCACAAAATGTTTATCAATATCCTTGAATTAGTTTAAATATCATAACATCGTGAAAGCAGGGAGTGTTTTTGTGGACACCTGTTATATATATATATATTATATATATATATATATTATATATATATAATATATATATGAAGGTTTGGAGATAGATGATGTACAGATATTTTATATTAGAAGAAATGAGGTACTCAGAAATTCAGATGGTTTATTATTTACATATATTTATTTGTACATTACATGTGTTTATACATCATATAACTTAGATCATATAATAGCGCTTTCTCCCATTCTAATGGGGTTTTCAAATCGAACTAAGTTCCTGTGAAAAACGTTTTGACTATTTTATGGTGTTATTGAGTGTGTAGTCGTTGGGGAGTGATATAAGATAGTACGGAAAGGTGATGAATGGGGAGAGAGTTAGTGAGAGAGAGAGCATGTGTGTTTGTGTGTTTTTGTATTTGTAAGGTGTGTTAACGAAAAAGAGGGGAAAGGAGAAGAGGGAGAGAGGGAGGAAGAAAAAATTGTTCTGCCGGTTAGTTGGTCAGGATGTTTTACCCCAAGTGGGGTCTAAGATCTTGGGGAAAAGAATTTAAGTTTTACCATTTTATAGTGTTCCTCTGTGTATGTGTGTGTGTATGTGTGATTGTGCTTGCCTGTCCGTATTACCTATGTACCTATCTATCTATTTATATATCAGTTTATATATATATATATATATATATATATATATATATATATATATATATATATATATATATATATATATTATATATATAGAACATATATATATATACTTGAAATTTATAGAAAAAACAGAAGACGAAGACAGACAGGCGTATGCTGGTGTTTGGTCATTCTATACATAGGTACACACGTACAAATAAGGTTCCATTAATTCTATGCAGGTATCATGAACTACCTGATACAAGGTGCTGTTGTTATGGTCGTGATTATCAGTCTGGACTGATAGAGCAGGTGTACGATCAAACGAATTCCAGCAATGGCTGACCTCTATATCTTCCTAAATAATATAACTATGGTGATATTTATGAAACCTATGGCTTTCATATTTTTTAATTAATAATCTCCACTTTGAGCAAGATATTTCTATTATTTCTAGCTCCACAAAGAGCCATATAGGAGCCACTTTTAGACATTAAATCGAAAAATGTATATTCTGCAGTGCTTACTGTATTTCGATTAACGAAGCATGCAATGGCGGCCCAATGAACCGTTACGGATTAGCACATATTTGCATTGATTCCAATGCAGTGTTTATCACTTTACAAACACCACGTAAATAAGGGTTAATCAGATTCTGCAACCATAATGAAATCATATTCTCCCGTGGAGAATGCTGCGAGACGAATAGGTTCTGCTTTGCTGATTCCACCCACGTAATCTACAAAACTAATGTGATTCCAGACACAGCCTGTTCATATGTGCATACATAAATACATGCATACATGAGTCTGTGTGCTTCGTGTGTGTTTGTGTGTCTGCGCTAACACTTATGCGTATATGTCTGCATTTATGTAGATCTATATGTAAACATATACATCCACACACACACATCTATATACGAATATGTACATAAATATATATATACATATATGTATATATATAAGTATATATATATAAACATATATATATACATACATATCTGTATAAATATAAATTCATTTATATATATGCATACATATATAAATATATTCATACATATATATGTGAATATAGATATATGTATACGTATATATATATATATATATATATATACATATATATATGCATTGTATATATATTATATATATATATATATATATATATATATATATATATACATATATATGTCTATATGTATGTATACTCACATATATACACATATATATATATATATATATATACATATATACGTACATATATACATTTATATATATATACATATAGGCATGTATATATATACATATATACATATATATTCATATACAGATATATTCATATACATACATAAATACAAACATTCATATATATATATATATATATATATGCACACACACACTCGTGCACACGCACACACAAACACACACACTTATATGTATATGTACATAAAAATAGATGCACACCTATATTTATTGCATATATATATATCATGAAATAACATGTACTATAATATTAGGGATTGATATATGTCGAAACTATCTGATTATGTTGCTAATCTGTATATTTTAAGCATCGGTGTGTATCAATGCATTCTAAATATATTTAAAATAATATCACTATTCATACACGCACACACACACACAAACTCACACATACACATATGAACTGAAGGGGAGACAGATATAAATAGAAATTGATATAGATATAGGTATTGATATATGTATGTGTGTGTATTTACACGTACGGCTACACATGCACGTATACACACACAAGCATGCATAGAAATGTATGTCTGTTTGAATACAGTGTGAAAAAAAGGAAGAATATATATATATATATATATATATATGTGTGTGTGTGTGTGTGTGTGTGTGTGTGCGTGTGTGTGTATGTGTGTGTGCGTGATGTGGGTACAGCCAAAAACACAAAGACACAGAAACATGTGACTTCGTGTGTACCGTTGGCGATTTTTTTCCTCTGTCTTCCCGTCTATGGATCTTTCCTTCTCCTATCTTTCCGACGAAGAGCTCCGCTCGAAACGATAAACCCTCCTTCTTTCCTTCTTTCCTGAACGTCCAATAATACTATATTTGTTCCACGTCCTCGCGTTGTTGTGTTTTGTTTTGTCCTTTCTTGTTTGGATTAACTAACCACACCACACACACACACACACACACACACACACCACACACATATATATAATTATATATATATATATATATAATATATATATAGATATATATATATATATATACATAAGCAGATATTGATTATACGGTGAGAATTAAGTGAATGTGGTCCTTAGATAGTAAGGCACCAAGGTCGAGTGAATGATCTCTGTCGCATACAAAGCAAAATTAGAGGAATATATACGTACATATGGGAGTACCAACAGATTAATATATTTCAGTTACATATATGATCACAAGTGCTCATCTGAATGTGACACAAGTTATGCTGTATCAATCGTACCACACTTAATAATCTCCAGATCTACGCTAACTGAAGTTGCCAAGCAGGGTGAATAATAAACAAAAAACAACAGATGGATAGTAGTTCACTCATTACAGCTGTTTCAGATATGTTTTTTTTTATTGCTGAATAACCTTATTACGTCATGTGAAAAAAACCGTTTCCCTGGTCAAAGTTTTCCAGGAAATCAGAAAATGGTACATATTTGGATTCGTGGAATGTTTGGCTGAAATATTTAATTCGTGCATATATTCACATGATAAAAATCATTTTTGTTTCACATGATGTAATAATTCTATTCCCCAATAAAAAAACAGGTCTGAAACAGCCGTAGTGAATAAACCAGTCTCCATCTTTTTTGTTATTTGTTTATATATATGGCCAAGCCTGACCTTTCTTTCTTCAATCGGCCGCCATCCGCGCAACATCTATATTCTTCCCTGTGTCTGTGAAATCGTTTATCCCTGCCGTAAGGATTAATTTCCACGCACGCCGACTTAATTTAATCCGTCCTTAGTCGAAAGACACCTGTTGTCATGTCCTGTTATTTGTATTTGTGTAACATTCTCCGTTTTTTCCGTCGTAGTTTTCGTATACATTCGCTGCTTTCTTCCAAGGAATCTAATGCTCTTAGTTTAGTTTATCCTTGGGACTGGCCTGATTGGAGTAACCTCGGGTATAACCAGCCGAAATTGCAAAGATATTCTGGAACCCGACTGAAGGAAGAAAACTCCAAATGACCCTTCCTTGTTTTTTGTATCATATATCTGGATGTTTTGCGTTCTTGTCCCATTTAGTATTATATATGTATGAATGTATGCATGTATGTATGTATATATGTATGTATGTTTGTATGTATATGTGTGTGTGTATGCCTGTGCGTTTGTGTGTAACACAAGGCATAAATAATGGTCATTATATATTTATCTTTATTGCAGTAGGTTTGACTTACAGCTCTTTTTAGTAGCCATTATGTGTCCGTTATTGATAGGTTTACTCGATCGGCCCATTGACCGCTTGCGAAAAATTGAATGACCTACAAACTGAATGCTACTTTCGTCATTTCTCTAACGAAAGTACCATTAGTTTTCTAAGTCATTTAATTGTTCTCAATCAATCAATGGTCCGATTGAGTAAACCCATCAACAACGAACCCATAATGACTGCGAGAAAGTTTTGTAAGTAAAGTCTACTATAAAACAGGGAAATATGTAATGGCCATTATTTGTTCCTTGTCTTGTTTATCACTCGATGTTAAAATCAGTATAACTGGGAAACAGCCATGGATCTATAGTATAGAATGGTGATCAACTATAACCTCCGACCTGGGCAGAAGTCTACGTGGGGCTCTTTACTAATCTAAACAATTTTGTTAGCCTGGTGTACTAACAGAGAGCTTACTAAATATTTTGCTCGGATTGATAATACCTCACTAATAACTATATATACATGTATATATTAATATATATGTATACGTGTATACATATATACATACAAACATACATACATACAAACATATAATATATAATATATATATATATATATTTATATATAAATATATATATACATACACACAAACACAACACACACACACATATATATATTTATATATATTATACATATATATATAGCATATACATGCATTTGTGTATCTGAGTGCGTTGTTGTCACGTGCATGTACGTTCATATATATATGTATTATATGTATAGATATTATATATATATATGTATATATATTCAATGTATTGTATATACAGAGAGAGAGAGAGAGAGTGGGATGAGAGAGAGGGGAGAAAGAAATATGTATTTGATTAAATATGTGTATGTCTTTGTATGTATTTTTGTATATGTATATATCTTTCTGTTTATCTGTCTGTCTGTCAGTACGTATTTATGTACGTATGTTTGTTTGTTTGCATGTATATAGACAGTTTATATATATTACCCACAGGACCAATTGAGATAGATTCGAGAAAGTGAATCTTTGGTGAAATGTCCGCTCGATACTTCTATTTTATCATTGGAATTACTTTGGAAGCAGTTCACACTATTCAAGTGATGTATCCCCTTGATATTTAAGTGGATGTTAAACATGTCTGCTGGAAACTTCTCTTGAAAGAAGACAATATGGATAATAAAACATTGATTGTTGCTTTATATTTCGACAATGAATTGACTGAAAGTTATCACACTTGCCATGGAGCACGTACGGCACGGACGAAACACATCAGAGAATATTTGTCTTAACTACGAAAAGAGCAATTTCTTATTGCGAATCACACTTACACAAAGACTATACTCATGAGAGATGGAGAATAAGAGAGAGTGGGAAAGAGATAGAAAGAGAGAGAGAGAGAGAGAGAGATACAGAAAGAAATAGAGATAAGGAGTGTTCTGTTTCATTACTAACAAGTTATTGATAACATTATAAAGTAATTTGTATATAATAATTAATTTGTATATTAACTGAAGGCAAGAGCTTCGAGGTGTGATGTAGTGGTTTATAGAAGAACTGTGAGTTGCGAGATCGCGAGTTCCATTTCTAAGTCAACGACAATAGGATGTGTTTATGAAGAAGGCACTTGAAATTGAAGAAGACAGTCAACCAATAGGGTGCAATCTCTGTTGTCTTTCGACTAATCAGAAACAGCATCAAATTTGCTCTTTAACCTCACCTTAACATAGGAACGATCGTGGAGAGTCACATTGCAATCAATGCCTCACAATGTGCCCTCAAATCCTTGCAAAAGATGTAGAAGCACCGTCGGGAAATGCTATACATCTTTGACACTTTTTAAATACATAAGGGATCCTAGTCCTTTCCAGGTATGATCAACCATAGCGGATGTTTCAAGAAGCAAGATAAACACAGAAAAAATGAGAGATAAAGAAGAATTAATTCCAGGACCATTCTGGTACATTATTTCTTGACCAGAAAAGGAAGATAGGTAA
>NC_043008.1:43958095-43968095 GCF_006345805.1 Octopus sinensis
AGAAGAAGACAGTCAGAGGGAATGATAGCAAAGTGTTCAATCGATATACACATCGGTAACCATATTTTTCAAATTATGTTCTCAAGGCATACCGTAATTAGGAATATATTATCTAGAATGTTACTTTTTATGAGGTTAGATTGTGGTTTCATGCGGAATTGGATGCTGTTGGTGGCGGGTCACATGTAGGCGCCAAATTAGCTAACGATACGCAAGGTGGCCTAAGGCTCTCTTCTTAAGCGGCAGTGTTCACATGAGCCTCTCTCGCTCGGTGCATGTGTGTGTGTGTGTTTGTCTATGTGTGTGAGTTTGTCTGTGTGTGTGAGCTTGTATGTGTGTGTGAGTTTGTCTCTGTGAGTGTGTTTGTCTGTGTGTGTAGGTATAATCGAGTGCTTGTGAGGTAAGTGATAATGAAAGATAGAGAGAAAGTGAGAAAGATATATTATTGATTTAGTGTTAGTAAAACTAATAAAAAACCTGGCACGAATTGGCAATATTGTCTATGCTTTACAGGAACGGAGGAAACATGAGATTTATTCACAGAATTAAACATTTAGAGTATCATGAATATATTTAATAATAAATTAATAACTCAGCGGTATATGTTAGCAGGGAAATAGCGGCTAAATAAACAGGAGGAAATTGTTATAAATACACTCTTAGAACTGGCAATGGATTTTAAAATACTGTTATGTATAAATAAATAACATTATTTGCGTTGCTATGATGCTCCAATAATTATTACGAACGATCACGGATATTATTAATCTCGTTCGGTTGAATAGATATTGATAGACGGAGAACATACTTTTACTTGTAAATCAACAGAAAATTTTACTATATCCGTGAATAATATATTTCGGTCACGCTTGTTAAGGAAGACATTCCGTTATGTCCGCGACAAACGCTTACAGCCCACGCCTGACGCCTACGTCTTTTTATTCGTCCGATGATGTTATGTTAGTACACAGTCGAACAGGATAAAGGTAATATACGTAGGCGTCAACATAGTACAAACTGTGATAGTTCAGTAAGGAAAACAATTATATTTTCATGAATGAATTCATCAGAACAACGATTGGTCTCATTCGTTATTGCTATAGGTGTAGTCTTAATTAATTAATATTGCTTAATTTAGACAGTCATACTTACATACAAATATATGTATATATATATATATATATGTATGTATATATGTATGTATATATGTATATATGTATATATATATATATATATATATATATATATATATATATACATGTAGACACACACATATATATCTTGTATTTTTTTATTCACTCGTTGGAATATGGCTGTGCTGGAGCAACACCCTAAAGTGTTTGGTCACACAAATCGACCCTGGAATTCATTTTTAAACCATATACTTATTCCATCGGGTACTCTTTGCCGAACGGATAAGTTACAGTGATGTAAACAAACCAACATCTTTGGTCAAACGATGGTGCTGTCGAACACAAGCACACACACTCATAAGTATTTACTCATTTGTGTATACAGATATACATATATATATATACATATACCATCAATCTATCTATCTATCTAACTACACATACATATCCATGCATTGATGTATACATATATTTTATTATTTATAAACACACACACATACATTGGCAGCAACAACAAAAATAACAACAACAAACACACACGCACACAAATAAACATATTTGCACAAAAGGGCTTCTTTCAGTTTCTGCTTACCATATTGACACACAAGAATTTGCTTGCCTCGGGACGAGGGAGGGAACACTTGCCCGAGGTGCCGCCTACTGAGATGCGATACTTTCTCTACTTGTTCTGGTATGTGTGTACCTGTATTTATGTATGAATGTATGTATGTATGTATGTATGTATGTATGTATGTATGTATCTATCTATCTCTCTCTCTCTCTCTCTCTCTATATATATATATATATATATATGTGTGTGTGTGTGTATGTATATATGTGTATATGTATATACAGGTACACGTACCTTTTATCTTTATTGTTTCAGTATATGCATATATATATACGTACCTTTTATACGTCGGTCTGCAAAATTTCAACCCCTCCTCCACGGGGTGCAGACTGGGCAACGCGAGCACAGCAAGCCAGCTGTGCACACGGGGCTATGACAGTCATCAAGTCCTCAACGGTGGAACAGGCGGATGAAGTTGCCTTAACAACTCAACGGCTGTGAAGGCGGACGAAGGCTGCAGCAGACCATCGACTCCAATCGTCTCGGTTTACCTTGCCATTGGGTCAAGTTGGTGGTCTGTCAAGTTTACGTGTGCTTTACTGGGCGTGCGATCACAAGCACACGTTAAAACATTTCACGCACAGGCGTCTTCGCCACCACTCTTCTTATTCTTTCCAAGTCTTTCGCCGATCGGCGATGGATGACGGGAGCAGGCTCGTGAAGGCTGGAGGCTCCTAGTGCAGAACCGGCACGGATGCAGTGGTTACATGATTCAGTCGCTCTATCTTTCGGAAGAAGCAGGGAAGATGTTTGGCAGCAGTATCCACGACTGAGCAGCCCTGTTTAGGATCCACTCTGCTCACCCTGAATTGGGAAGGGGCTAGAAAAGGTGACCTAAACATAGTCTGCTTCACCCCAATCCTCTCTGGAAAACCGCGTCCAGAGGGATCACCATCATGCGATCGAAAGTCAAGATCAAGATACGCAACGCTGAAATTCGGGACCTGGAATGTCAGGACTCTCATAGATAACACCAACTCAGACGGACCCGAAAGGCGAACTGCAATCATCGCCCGGGAACTCCATCGATTCAATTTTGACATCGTAGCTCTCACTGAAACCCGGAGAGCCGGAGAAGGCCGGCTGAGAGAAGAAGGCGGTCAATACACCTTTTTCTGGAAAGGAAGGTTACAATCCCGACCATCAACGGATCCATGGTGTGGTTTTTGCAATACGAAACACCATTCTATCCAAACTGACAGGGCAGCCCATCGGAATGTCCGCACGATCATGACCCTCCGAATCCAGCTTGTCAAAAGTCAGCACGCAACTATCATCAGCGGAGGATTTAGTCAGGGAAGAGTTTTACAGCCAGCTTGATAGCATTCTCTCTACCGTCCCAAAGGACGAGAAGATCATTCTCCTGGGATATTTCAACGCCAGAGTTGGGAGAGATCGTGAACTCTGGACAGGAACCATCGGAAAGGAAGGAGTGGGAAAAGTCAATGCCAATGGAACTCTGCTACTCACTAAATGTGCTGAACATAACCTGCTGATAACCAACACCCTTTTTCGCCAGAATAATCGATATAAGGTCTCATGGCAGCATCCAAGATAAAAAAAATGACATCTCATCGACTATATCATCGTGAGATCCCGAGACCAGCAAGATGTGTTGCTCACCAGAGCCGCCACTGGAGCAGATGAGTGTTGGACAGATCATCGCCTCATCGCCTCCACCATGAAAATCAAACTCCGACCAAAAGTGAAAGACGGAGCGACCATCCTGAAAAGCAACACTGAAATAGGAGACAGATGGAGAGAACACTTCGATGACCTCCTCAGTCACAAGGCTACCATCGACAAAAGCATACTTGACATGGTTCCTAAAGAGGCCAAAGATTATTCTCTCGCTCGAATCCTGAACAACCGCCTCAAAACGCTGTCAGAGAGGATCCTTCCTGAGACGCAGACCGGCTTTAGGCCATCACGAAGCACAACCGACATGATCTTCACGCTGCGACAGCTACAAGAAAAATGTCGTGAGCAACACCAACCGCTCTATTTGGCCTTTATCGACCTATCCAAAGCCTTTGATCGTGTCTCGCGAGGGCTCCTCTGGGATATTCTCGCCCAGTATGGATGCCCAGATAAGTTCATCCGGATCTTCAAACTCCTCCACGACAATATGCACGCCAGAGTCCAGACCGACAGAGGCAGTCCTGAGCCCTTTAAAGTCACCTCCGGAGTGAAGCGAGACTGCGTGATAGTGCCAACTCTCTTTACCATCTTTATCGCGACAGTGTTGCACATCATACGAGATGACCTTCCACCTAGCATCGAGATCTCGTACAGAATGGACGGCAAGCTTTTCAACCTCGCTCGCCTCAAAGGTACGTCAAAGACAAAGGCGCAAAGCTTGCTAGAGTTCCAATATGCCGACGACAACAGTGTAGCAGCTTACAGAGAGGATCACCTCCAACAGATCCTAAATGCTTTTCATCATGCACCTACTAAACTTGGACTGAGCATCAACATCAAGAAGACTCACTTACTCTACCAACCTCCTCCCAATGCACGTGTTGACAACCCGCCATCGAATCAACTCGAAGGAATTCCACTGGAAAATGTGAACCATTTCTGCTACCTTGGGAGCCATCTGTCAGCAAAGGTAGACCTCAGCGATGAAATCCAACACCGTCTGAAGTGTGCAGGAACAGCTTTCGGCAAGCTTCGAACAAGAGGTTTTGCTGATCGGGACATCCGAACCGAAACCAAACTCATGGTGTACAGGGCAGTCATTATTCCAACCCTCCTTTACGCATCCGAAACCCGGACCCCGTATAGTCACCACCTGAAAACGCTCGAGAAATTTCACCAACGCTGTCTTCGGAAGACCCTTAACATCAGCTGGGAAGACAGAAGAACAAACGTCAGCGTGCTACGAGAAGCAAAAATGACCAGCATCGAAGCCTATGTCATCAAAGGCCAACTAAGATGGAGCGGCCACGTGGTTAGAATGACTGACGAACGACTTCCCAAACAGATCTTCTACTCCCAACTCAAAGACGGCAAGCGCACAAAAGGAAGCCAGAAGAAACGCTACAATGACTCCCTGAAAACGAACCTCAAAAAGTGTGACATCGACTGGGAGGAAACGGCAAAAAACAGACCACTCTGGAAAACCACCATCCATGAGGGAACGGCGACTTTCGAGTCGAAAAGGTCTGTAGAGCTGGAGGAGAAAAGACGACGACGGAAAGAGCGCCAACAACAACCACGTGTGACTCTCCCTTCCGGCACTAGATGGCCGCACTGCGACCGATCTTTTCAAGCAAGAATTGGTCTTATCGGTCACCTACGGACTCACCAGTAAATTTGCGCGAAGACTATCATCCTCGACCTTGAGGGATTGCCATGATGATTGTTTCAGTCATTGCTCTAAAATTGTTTTAAGCCTGAAACTTATTTCGTCAGACCCTTTTTGCCGAACGGCGAAGTTAGAGGCATGTAAAAACAGTAGAAAAAGCAGCAGCACAGTATATAATTAATTGCTTTCGTCTATTTTGAGATCTCATTATATGAAATTGCAGTTTAACCAAAACCGGGTATCTTATAGTCGTGATTCATATCGAGCTCTTCTGGGTATTAGCGCGCGTCTACGATGAGTCTACGATTAAAAAAAAAAATTTCCATAATTTTTCCGTATTTTTAATGCATTTTCGCTCGGTTTATATAAGGGAAGTAACTCTCTAAAAACGTATTATTGAATCTCAGAACGTAAAAAGCTACAGTAACACCCCCCACCCCCTTTGTGGTTAGCCATATTGAGATGGCTATTATACTTTACATCTCTAAAAATGCTTATATAGCTATTTCCCTTACAAACCCGAGCAACGCCGGGCGATACTGCTAGTCTTCTTATAATACAAGATACAAAATTCTATGCAATAAAATATTTACGATTAACGTCTTCCAGTCTTTTACTAAAAGTTTGGCTGTTTTACATGAAGGCAGCTGCTCATTATTGCTATCGTTAAAATTTACGTAACTTTGACATATACCTTTAACATAATAATGTATGTGCAAATATGTTTGCACATACATTATTTACATTATTTAAATTTGACGGATATTTGTCCTCATCTTGTTTGTTGTTAACACAACGTTTCGGCTGATATACCGTCCTGCCTTCTTCAGGAAATTTCGAACTTGGGGTTTCATTCCTAAGGAATTTTCCGATGTTGTTGTTATTATTTTTATTATTATTATTATTATTATTATTATTGTTAGTGTTCAGGCCACTGCTTCGACTCGAACACGGAATCTTGAGGTTAGTAGCCCGCGCTATTCACCACTACGCCATATGCCCCTGGGCATATAGAACTGTATGTTTGCACATGTTCTTTGTTAATTTTTGCTGCAAATCCTCTGCACATCGTTGTTTTGGATTATAAATTTATTATTGGTTATTCTGCGTAAGAATGAATCCTTGGAGTAATGTCAATTAAAATTGCTGAGCAACAAATAGAACCCCGTTGCTTGATCCCTTGCTCGGAAAATACTTCAGTGCAATACTTACTGTCTGCTCTTTAGTAACGTGGGGTGAAGGCCACATGGTGAATGTGAGGTCATGTGGATTGAGCTGTTGTAAATATGAAGCAACTTCATCCATTAATATACTTTCTGTTATAGGCACAAGGCCGGAAATTTGGAGAAAAGGGCCTAGTCGATAACGTGGCACTTATTTTATCGATCAAGAAAGGATGAAAAGCAAGGTCGGCCACAACGGTATATGAGCTAAGAACACAAACACCGACAAAATAAGTACTGATTAAGCTCTGGGATCGATGCAATCAACTATTCTGTACCGCCTGAGCCTACTTTTGGGGTCTTGGGCCTACATCACAGATAAAGCATAATTTCCCTAAACAAGGTAACGCGCTCCTGGAATCAGTAGCAAAATGGTTAAATATTTTAGCAGAGTTTCTTTCGCCACTTTCAGAGTTAAAATTTCGCTGAAATCAATACTGTTTCCATCTTTTCGGGATTGATAAATAAATATCGGCTGAACACTACGATTGATGCAATCAACAATACCCCTGCAACCATAATTTCGGGCCTTGGGCCTGTATTACGGAAGAATTATGGTTTCTCTACATAAAGAATCGACCTGGTAGAATTACTAGCAAGTTGAACAAAATGGTTAGCACCATTTCTCGAAAGAATGAAAGCACAGTCGACCATTGTGGGATTCGAACCCAGGATGCAAAGACTAGCGATTCTACCAGCTCACTGCTTTATAACTCAATTGCAGTATATTAGTATGGAAATAAAGCGGCAAGCTTGCAGAATCGTTACAGCGTCGGGAAAATTGCTTAGTGGCATTTCGTCAGGCTTTACGTTCGGAGTTCGAATTCTGCCGAAGTCGACTTTGCCTTTCATATTTTCGGGGTCGATAAATTAAGTACCACTAACACACTGGGGTCGATATAATCGACTTGATACCTATGTCTGTCCTTGTTTGTCCCCTCTATGTTTATCTCCTTGTGGGTAAGAAAGAAATAGGTATTTCGCCTGGCTTTACGTTCGGAGTTCAAATTCCGCCGAAGTCGACTTTGCCTTTCATACTTTCGGGGTCGATTAAATAAGTACCAGTTACGCACCTGGGGGTCGATATAATCGACTTAATCCATTTGTCTGTCCTTGTTTGTCCCTTCGGTGTTTAGCCCCTTGTGGGTAATAAAGAAATAGGTATTTCGTCCGGCTTTACGTTCGGAGTTCAAATTCCTCCGAAGTCGGATTTACTTTTCATTCGTTCAGGGTCGATAGAATAATTACCAGTCGAGTACTAGGATTCATACCCTCGATTTAACCCTCCTCGGAAATCGCTGGCATTGTGCCGAACTTTTAAACAAACCTATTCGTAAGTAAATAGTAGCAAAGAGGTATTTATTAGATACATTGTCATAACTTTGAATAGAATTAAAAATTGCGTTATTTCGCTTGGCATCTGTCTGTTAGTAACTGCAGTTATTTAAATGGAGGCAATACTGGGGCACCGCTTTGAAGGGAAGTAGTTGAAGAAATCAACTGATGTATATTTCAATTCTATCGGCACTTATTGTATCGGCATCTTTGTCGAACAGCTAAATTACAGCGATGTAAGCAAACCATCACCGGTTTTCAAGGGTGGGTACAAAATACAGACACAAAGACACAAATATTCTCGCACGTACAGAAAACACGCACGCGCAAACACACACACACACGCATGCACACACAGACTCACTCGCACACACGCGCACATATATACGTGGGTCTTTCCGTCCGTCAAATTTACTCACAACGCATTGGTCGGTCTGGGGCGGTAGTAGAAGATACCAGTCCTGCAATGGGACTGAACGTGAGACAATGTGATTACAACGCGAGTTTCATTACCACGCATTCATCATACGCCTATATACTCTTTTACTCTTTTACTTGTTTCAGTCATTTGACTGTGGCCATGCTGGAGCACCGCCTTTAGTCGGGGAAATCGACTCCAGGACTTATTCTTTGTAAGCCTAGTACTTATTCTATCGGTCTCTTTTGCCGAACCGCTAGATGAAGGGGACATAAACACACCAGCATCGGTTGTCAAGCGATGTGGGGGGGGGGGCAAACACAGATACACAAACATATACACACACATGCATATATACTTACATATACATATATACGACGGACTTCTTTCGGTTTCCGTCTACCAAATCCACTCACAAGTCTTTGGTTGGCCCGAGGCTATAGTAGAAGATATCTGCCCAAGTTGCCACGCAGTGGGACTGAACCCGGAATCATGTGGTTGGTAAGCAAGCTACTTACCACACAGCCACTCCTGCGCATATGTGAAAAAAATATAAATACTTTTTTCCCCATAATGCTCCAATAGTTATTACGAACGATCACGGATATGGCTAATCTAATTCGGTTAAATAGCGCTTGATAGATTAGAAAATGATTTGACTAGTATCGGGATTAAAAATCATTATTTTAATAGCCATTAATGACGTATTTCTGTAATAGCTGTTAGCGGAACCATTCCATGGTGACCGCAGCCAACGCTGTCAGCCAACTCTTTGCACCTACGTTTATACTTCCTTCCTGTAATGCTATATATATCACCTGAAGCCGATCGCCCACAGTTCAATTTTGTTAGTAATTATCTTTTGATCTGTAATACTTCTAAACGATTAGTATCATTACTATAGGGGCAATTTTTATTAATTAAAATTTCCTGGTCTAACACTTCCGATTATTGAAAAGGCCTCACACACACACACACAAACACACACAATCACACATATACTACAGGAATAAAAATATTAAATACATGTTGCCTAAAACAAGAGAAAAAAATTTAATTTCGCTAATTGCTGTTTTTAGCAATTTTAATTATGCAACAATTGCCGCAGCGACAATAAGTTGTCAGTCAATAGTTTAAGGGATTAATCGAACGCATTTGGTCAGCTTTTATAATCTTCAAATTGAAAATAATGGATGGATGCATAAACAATTATAGGGATATTTTCTATAATACAGGTGGAGCTACTGTATACCCACAGGAAAATACACAAGTTTATGAAGGTTGGATCTATTTCACCATATCCCTGACAAGGGTGGTTGAATGGCAACCATTAAATGCGAACGGCACGGTTGTAAGTCCTTGGAGTATTTATGAAATACTCGCGTGCAATGTGGTTGCGAAGGAAACTTCTCAACCGTACAGCCATACCTGCCCCTTATAATCCGTATTTGGTATAGAAATAATGAATTAATTAATATTCTTTTCTATTCTAGTCACAAGGCCCAAAATTTGGGAGGAGGGAGCCATTTGATTAGATCGACCCCAGTATGCAACTGTCAGGGCGCAAGGCCCGAATGATTTTGGGGAGAGGGGCAGTCGATTATATCGACTCCAGTATGCAACTGTTATTTAATTTATCGACCCCGAAAGGATGGAAGGCAAAGTCGTCCACGGTGAAATTTGAACTGAGAACGTAAAGACAGACGAATAAATAAATTGATATTCTATTCTACTCTAGGCACAATGCCCAAATTTTGGGGGAGGGGGGCCAATCGATTAGATGGAGTGCTCAGCCACTTTCACGTTAATTTCAAGAGCAGGCAGTTCCGTTGATCAGATCAACTTGAACCATCGTCGTCGTAACCGACGGAGTACCTTAGTATATTCAATAATAAATTAGCCGCTGAGACGAATGATGATGGCAGGAAACAAGCAGTTAGAAAACAGTTA
>NC_043008.1:43973095-43985595 GCF_006345805.1 Octopus sinensis
GGAGATGAACAGAGATATGCACACACAAACATCTGTTCTCTTACTCTATCACACACACACACACACACACGCACGCACACATAATCTGAAGCACTAGTTATTTGATCTTCATTTCATTATTATTATTATTATTATTATTATTATTATTATTATTATTATTATTATTATTATTATTATTATTATTATTATTATTATTATTATTATTTTTATTATCATTATTATTTTTATTTTTATTATTATTATTATTATTATTATTATTATTATTATTATTATTATTATTATTATTATTATTTTTATTATCATTATTATTTTTATTGTTATTATTATTATTATTATTATTATTATTATTATTATTATTATTATTATTATTATTATATATGCATGTATAAGTATGTATATATATATATATATGGCCGCAGTCAAAATGACTGAAACAAGTAAAAGAATAAAAGAGTATATGGATATATATACTAGCAGGTTCCACACAGTTACCGGCTGCTAGATCTGCCCACGAACATTGGTCAGTCTGGGGCTATAGCATTATAATAGAAGACACTTATACAAGGTGAGACTTAAAGGTACTAAGACCCTTACCATGTGACTGCAAAGCGGAATTCCTAACAATAGCCATGCCTTTGCTGAGGAAATTTTTATAAACTGTCTATCCGATTGTTTCAGTAACTAGGACACAAACTTAATTTAAGAATTACGTTTGTCTTCTAGTGCTGACAGTACAACCTGTCATTGATTTATTTCGAGAAGTGAACACTTTTATGAGGAGAGAAAATGGAATTTCATAGAACAAAATAAGAGAAGAGGGGAGAGGAACAACATCAACGACCAAAAGATCCTGGGCGTTTCAGAATGAAGTTATAAATATTTCCTTAATCGAGATTCTTCCTGATAGCAAACTAGAACATGTATTTAGATATTTGTTGAATTATTTTATTTACAGTTTGATATCATTTAGGAAATTCCCATAATTTTTCTCGGCGTTCCAGTTGTCTTACGATAAATAGAGTAGATTGACATCGAGGTGATGTGTTCCTTATGACGTCTTAACACATCAGAGACATTGCGACATCAGAGACATATAGAAAGTGCGCGCGTGTGTGAGTGTGTATGCGAGAGAGAGAGAAAGTGAGAGAGACAGAAACAAAGGAGAAGAAGGAGAGAGAGAGAGCAAGGTACAAATGATCCGAGTAAGAAAACACAAAGAGATGTATCGAATGACTGAAAAAGAGAAGAGAGGAAAAAGGGAAAATGGCAGAAAGAGAGAGAGAGAGAAAGAGAGAGAGAGAGAGGGAGAGAGAGAGAAACAGGGTGAAGGAAAGAGAGAGAAAGAGAGATAGAGTGCTGGAGAAAAGAAAAGAAACAAATGACGAGAACATGATTCAAACAAAGACTGTGTGATGTACAAGATGAGAGAAAGAGAGAGAGAGAAGGAGAAATATATTTGTCGTTTCATCTGACAGTATCTGTCAAATCTGTCAAGTCTCATTTCTCAAGTTTTTTTTTTATTTTCTGTTATTTTTGTTAGTTTTATGCAACACAAAAATGGACAGATAAGTGGGGGTGGGGGAGAAGGGGAGAAGGGAATACCCAGCGACACATGCTGCATGAAAATTTAATAGTAAAGTCCGTACTAATATATTTGATATTGAAAGCCAAAGAATCCAGTCGTGGCTGTGTGGTAAAGACTTTGCCTTCCAACCGCCTGGTATCGCCTTCAAGCCTACTGTGGCAAAACCTGGACGTTTATTCTATTCTAGCGTTGGGAACCTAAAGTATTTTGGCTGGTTTTGGTAGACGGAAACCACAAGAAGCTCGTTTACGTATATATCTATGTATGTGTTTAGTTGCTTATTTTCGTGTCTGATCCTATCCACCGCTTGAAAAAACCGGTGTCTACGTCATCTTAAGAATCCCGTTCCGCCGAAGAGTCGGATAAATAAAAATTCCAGACTTAAGCACTAGGATTAGATTCGTTTGAGTAAAACGCGTCAAGGCGCCGTCCAAGCATGGCTGCCCTCCAACGACTAACCCAACTAAAAGGTAGAGAAAACGTTTCGAAAAATACATGAACAGTACATAAAATATGCAGAGGAAGTGAAGAGGTAAAATACCTTGAAAATAGAAAGGACCATTACAGAAATTTTCTAACCGTTAGTCTCGTATATCCATCGAAATCTGACGAAGGTAGAATAGTAAAACAATTATATATATACGCAGTAATCCCTCGACTATCGCGGGTGTTATTTTCCAAAACCCTCGCGATAGGTGAAAATCCGCGAAGTAGAGAAAATACTGCACTGTAATTTTTTAAAACTTAGTTTTATAATTTGTATATACATATATACTCGAAACGTTAAAGACTTGTTTTATTATAATTCCTGAGCGCCATACTAATACAATTGTTTGTTTGTATTCTACCTGCCTTCGTCTTTTGTTTATTTCTGTAAACATGCCTTCGTCTTTTGTCTATTTTCATAAAGCTTTCCGTTTTATATATATATATATATAATATATATATATATATATATATATATATATATAATAAATCTCTGGGTAGCAAAAACATTTAGAAACCTTCTTTGCTACTCTTTCTAGCGAATCAGATGTCCTGTTATGGCCATTTCTTACGTGTTTAAATGTAAACTGTATGTTTATATATAGAGAGTGGAATACGCATAAAAAGTGTATTTTCGTGTACGTGGCTATTAGAATTTTGATACCAAGTCCGATATTATAACGTTCCTATTCAGATTCTGTTGAAATCTCTTGCTTTTAGTTCCACTTATATCGCTTCGTTCTTTGAAAGCGAAGCTACTCCCTTGAACTGTGATCGTCTGCAATTGTTTTGACCAATTCTAGTGCTAGTTGTAATATATAGATTCTTATAGCGCACAAATACATACAGATTCTCATACACGCAGCCGTGCAAGTATCTATGTATGTATATATATATATATTTATAAATCTATATGTACATGTTTATATATATATACGTACACACAAACTAACAAACGCATACACACATACACATATAAATATATACATGTTTTATATGTACATACAAACACGAAAGCACAAAAATGTATGTGCATGTATACACACACAAACATATATATATGAATGTGCTTAACATCGTATGCACACATGCACACGCATTCACATATATATACACACACACATATATATATATATATTCATGCATATATATATATATATATACTTATATAATATATATATATATATATATATATATATATATATATATATATATATATATATATATATATATATACATATGTATGTATGTAAATGGATTTCAATGGAAAGCACTTGAACACGCGCCTTCCTAACTTACTGCAAACTTTCAGTGAGTAGTTCCACAGGAGATGTAATTAGAATCCGGTTGATGCAAGAATAGGTCAGAATCATTGAAATTACGCAACGGATGCTATCGATGCTTGCAACTAAATGTAGAGATTGTAAGTTGCATCATCCAAACCATTCACTGGACTCTTCTCTCCTCAAAATATATTTAGAATAAAACTGAATGTTACCCTTACCATGAGAAGTAATCTGTTTCTTATCTTTTATCCTTTGTGTTTCACTTGTTTCAAGCATTAGACTGCGGCCATGCTGGGGCATAACCTTGAACAATTTTGTAATACATATATAAAGTTGTTTTATTTATAATAGAAATATTAAAATTACTAAGTCTCTCTAAAAGAGATTACGTCAGCGTTACTGGAAATTAATTGTTATCGCCATATTAATATGGCAGTCTTATGGACATAAGACTAAAGCTGTCGCTGATTAGATCCCTGAGGCCATCGCCTTAAGCTAGCTATTTGATACACAAACTATATCCATTATAACCTTCGAACAAGGGAGGTCAGCCGCTTCACACTGCCAGTCAGACAGCTACAGACGCGTTTCAGGGTAATTGCCCTTTGTCAATGTAGCGTAGTCAGACCCAGCAGGTGTCGCCACTGATCGTTTCATTTACCTAGTTTTATTTGTTATGGAGATTGTAGTGGTGAAGGTGGGAGCAACAGCAACAGGACAATATCGACGTCTCTGTCGTTTTAACATTAAACCTTTGTTCATGTCACATGCCTCCATCACCATATCACATATCACAAACACAGTATTTGTTCACCTATCTTATTTTTATTCATTTATTTAACTCATTTCCATATTTCCCCCTTTTTATGCGAAAAATTCAAATGTTTTAAAAACGTTAACCTCACTAAACTCAGATAACGCATCGCTTCAGTCAATTAAATACCCATTATTTTATAACGTTAAGCTATATTTTCTGAAGAGATCATTGAATTTTCACTTCATTTAACGCTTCTCGTCAACTATGAATATTTTGGGGGTATTTTGAAATTTAATTTTCCAGTTTTTAATGTTTTAACTAATCTTCGAAAGCGTGGACAAGATATCAGAAATAGAAAGGGGTGGGTTTCAAACTTAAATTTTTTGATTTTAATATCAGGTAGCTTTTATATCGAGGTTGATATACAATGCGTTTACTAATTGTTCTCTGTAATAAAGAGGCTAACATTAAAACATTAAAACAGAGGCCGTGTGATATATACATACATATATATATATATAATATATATATATATATATATATATATATATATATTATATATATATATATATATATAATATATATATATATATATAACATGGCTATGTGTATGTTTAATAAACATTACGCGTGTAAATTTACTCACGATGATATCTACAAACACGGTGGTTCAATATTAATGGAAATATACATGCGCATGTGCGTATGTGCGGATGACTGCTTGGTTATGCACACACGTACTCACATGAACACACAGTTCAGAGACATATACATATACATACATACACCCCACCATATATATATATTTATATATACCAAAGGTTTGTAAATCCAACGGAGGCCTCAAAAGACATTTTACGAACCACAAAGATCAGAATTTTACTGCATTTCTTGATGGTTGAAATCAGATATGGAATATTTGTGGGTAATTTTTCAAAATATTGTCTGGTTTAAAAAGCCACATCAGACGCCATGATGGTGCTAAGGTGTAGGTACAGGAGGTGGTCAGACTTTGCATAAGGAGTGGACAACCACCAAATACACACACACACACACACACATACACACACACACACCCACATGTATATATATACACAGTCAAAAATTGTGAAGCATGACTGTCACCACTACTACATGAACCTGAAGATTGCAGAATTTAATGCATGAAAGTACTAGTTCAATCAGAATGAACATTTAACATTCTACTATTTTATTTTATTCTATTATATTATATTATCTTATAATATATCATTATAAGATTGTAAATAAAACGTGAAAATCAGACAAGGTTGGAATTCCTTTTATTAATATATTCTTCTATACACAATCACACACACCCATATATATATATATATATATATATATATATATATATGTATGTATGTATATAGGGGGAGTTTACAGAAAAAAAAACAAAAGACGAAGTCAGATGGTGTACAAAACAAACATATGTATTAGAATAACGCTCAAGAATAGAACATATATGTACAAGAGTTCGAAACAAGGGGAGGTTATCAGGGATTTTTTCGGTATACAGGAGATAGTAAAAACTGTTGCGAATTATCAGGCTTTCTTAATTTAACATGATTTGGTTTTGATAGAACAAAATGTTAGAAATGGTAAAGTTTTGGTTTATATTTTTCAATGAGGTTTGCAATGCATTTAGAATCTGTGAGGGTTGTATCACTGACGTTTATAACAAAGTTTGCTTTTGGCAAAATTGTTTAATATTTTCTGCTTTGAGCAAATGCTTAATTAGTATCTAAATGCATATCACCTGATCCGATAACAAATTTGATTTATTGACGTTAAAAGTAATCTGATTATGTGGATCATGAGGTTCTCAGCAAAGCATTATGTTTTTTTTCTTTTTAGACTAAAATCTAAAAAATACCGATCCCGATTTTTGCCAACAGAATAACTGTAGAAAAGTTTCGAGCAACTTAAGGAACAGGAATATGAAACCAGAAAAAAAATTAACATATCAATTTAACAGAATATATATTGACGTCTGCAACAAGAATACCTGACAAAAGAGAGAAAAAAATGAAAATCATGAGTGCTTTCCAAAAGTTCTGTTGTACTAATACTGGACGTTTTATGAAATTCCATACCAAGTTTACCATTGTCGTTTAATGACTTTCTGTGCTTCAATCGAACATAGATCGCTTCTACTCCTCTGCCCATATATGGAAAAGTCATTCTGATCATGGACCAAGTGAATTCATATGCGATTCTCTGAGCTCCTAGTCCAAAACCAGCTCATTCAAGTATGTAGATTAACGTTTACCTAATTTCTTCGTTTAAAATAAGCCAAACGAGCCCCGGTATAATAAGAAAGGTTCTGTATTAGTAAAAACCGTTCCCATTTAAATAATGTTGTTCCTAAGTCACCGATTCACTAGCGGACATCTAGAAAAGATTCTGAAGGGTCAGTAAAATTGTATTATATACATATGAGAGGGATAACCACTATGTGGACAACCTTATGCTAGAAGTAGATCCGCTATGGTCATACCACTAAGAAATGCTCTCAAGAAAAATTCGGCAAACAACCAAAACGTAATCGCGCAAGACAAAAGAAAAGCAGTGAAAATATGGATTATTCACATACATGTTTCACTATCAACATATTACGTAATTTTACTTACGTAAGATGTCCGTAGATCTTCGGTGTGGCCGTCCAAATGAATATAATTTGCAGAACAGTATGCTGGGACGTCCGCACAAAGTCAGACTTGAAACAGTTCTATCCTTTTCCTTCGTTGCTACTATTCAAATGTCCTCGTTTTGGCGCGCTAAAAATTCCGGACAAAAATGATACTGCAGGAAATAATTTACTGCAGTAGCCTTTGCTGGTTAGAGAATGTATTGATGTAAATTTTAATTTAAAATGAGGTGAGAATTTTGATATTAATAATTTAATTACCATCAATTTCACATTGGTGGTCTAGCATATAAAAAAAAACTGAAGGATCAGTAAAATTATATTTTATACATATGAGTTACAATGCAGTAAATCCTTTTTTGCAGTATCATTTTTTTCCGGTTCTGTGACAAATCCTTCGTAGCTACTAGGTTCGGCTAAAACTAATTCCGTCCTGCAGTAACTTACAGAAACTATTTGTAGTATGACGTGTAGAAAGTGACCAGTGCCACCAAAATTTTCTCCGATATTATTGCACGTCTTAATAACGATTTCAAATTTTGGCACAATGACAACAACTTTGTGGAAGGAGATGTGTCGATTACATCAACCCCAGTATTCAACTGGTACTTATTTTATCGACCACCTAAAGGATGATAAGTAAAATCGACCTCGGTGGAATTTGAACTCAGAACATAACGACGGGCGAAATATCGCTAATCATTTCGTCCAGCGCGCTAACAATTCTGCCAGCTCGCCGCCTTATGACGTTCCTTAACAAATCGGTTTCATAGAAACTTTGCAGTTTTTAGCATTCCTTTAAGAACCTATAGCCCAGCTTTATCTGTCTACAAGACAACAATGTAAAAACTACAAGGATCGATGGACTTCAAAACGCATCTAATTCAGTTTCTTTCTGTTTCGTGCTCGTGGTTTTCCTGCTGTAGACTTTTCTCTCACCCATCCGCAGCGGGCGCTATTTGCATCAGTCAGACGTTAATACACATTCCATCCGCTAAAATATCTGGCTTTGTGTGAACGTAATAAACTAATATTTAAAAGCTGTTGGAAAATAAGTATTTGTTTATTTGTATTGGAAAATATATCTCGGAAGGAATCTCAGAAGAGAAACTAAAAATAACTGAAAGGTTAAATGCTTATTGTTATTAGTAGCAGCGGCATTAGTTGCCAAATATATGTCTTAGAGCCAAATGTCTGTTATGATGAAAAGCTTGGCACGCAGCCTTAGAAGAACTTTACAGCAAATATATTGATACATTCAGTTAGGTAACTAAGATACTTAAATTAACAAATGACATTTGAAATAAATAAATGAAGAGATAAATAAAAACATAAATCTATTTGTAAATCAACTTCACAGTCTTTTCTATGGAACAACTTTAAAAGTTTAGATACACTGTACACACATAAATATATAACCGTTCCTAATATTTCTGTGTCGATGTTTTCATGCACACAGATACACATACAGTAACACACACACACACAGATACACATACAGTAACACACACACACACACACACACACACACACACACACACATACACACACACATACACGCACACACACACGCACACACAACAAACACACACACATTAATATTTGGCTTAGGCAAAGCGATACAAGCAGCCTGGTGTTAGAACTCATTATACTTATGCTTCAGAAAAAAAGTAAACCCAGATCAAAGCATAAGAATTTGGATTATATGACAAGAGAACAAAAAATTTTGCGATCAACTTCATTAGCTTATATGTGTTTCTGCTATAAGAGGCTGGTGTATCATATGTTAAGCTTCATCAGAGCATACATACATACATGTATATATAATATATATATATATATTATATATATATATATATTATATATATATATATATATAATATATATATATATATATATATAATATATATATAATATATTATATATATATATATTTACAATTGAGGATAAAATCTTTATAAGAAATTATCAGTAGTTAGCGTGAAAAACCTCGTTTTCCGTTGCATGAAATTATAAGTAACTCGTAAGCAAATATATATATATATTATATATATATATATATATATATATATATATGTGTGTTTATAAATATATGTACATTTGTGTGTGTGTGTATGTGTACACACACACGTAAATTCTCATCCATCCCACCAAGTTTATGTCAAACGTAAACCTGGTTTGTTGTGGGCGACTCCTCTTGCTGTGTCTATATACTTTATCCGAAACAACCACCATATTTTAGTACCATAACCGCGCCCAACACATTTTGATATCGCCCAAAAATCAGTTCATTAGTCCTCCAGGATGATTCAGTAACAACTGAGATGACGGAGGCGGTGGGCTTGCAGAATCGTTACCACGGCGGGCAAAATGCTTTGCAGAATTTCATCCGTGTTACATTCTGAGGTTAAATGCTACCGAAGTCGACTTTGCCTTTTATCCTTTCGGGGTCGATAAAATAAGTACCATTTGAACTCTGGGTTAGATATAATCATCTTAACCCCTTCCTCAAACTTGCTGGCCGTGTTTCAAAATTTCAAACCAATGACTGATATTATTCAAGCGGTCTTAGTAAGCCCCCAGGCCAACCTCAATTAATTTCTCGATCATCCCCCATATATTGCAAGAGCAAACTTTCTATGGTTTAGCTGCCAATGAGCATTGGGTACATGTCAATATTCCAGATGCCAGAGGCTCAAAGAT
Organism: Octopus sinensis; assembly: GCF_006345805.1. Lineage (NCBI taxonomy): Eukaryota > Metazoa > Mollusca > Cephalopoda > Octopoda > Octopodidae > Octopus > Octopus sinensis. The sequence goes on from NC_043008.1 coordinate 43,982,581, forward strand.
GCTGCACGTGAACCAGGACCCCAGGTCGTTTCGACACGTGAGCGATAAAACATTCCTAGATAATATTTCCAATGTATGAAGTTATTAGTAACTCGTAACCAAATATCGTGTGCATTAAAATTATAGTATATATATATATGTGTATATGTATATATATATATGTATATATATATATATATATATATATATATATTATATATATATATATATATAATATATATATATATATATATATATATATATATGTATATATATGTATGTATGTATATCCCGTGATCACGTGACCGGGAATCGGATTCATAACCTCACGATCGTAAGTCTACGCTCTAACCACTGAACCATGCGCCTTCACTCTGTAGAAATAACCTCAATAAAATAATGTAAAGAGCACTGCTAACGCAGTAGATCGTTGTGTTGACTTACAAAAAACATTTAACATACTTTATAGTATATTATAGTTGTATTACGAAATACCACGTGCCTACAAGTTGTTAATATGCTGTGACTGGAGTCATTTGAACTTACTGCGGCAATGTTTCCCCTCAAGCATACAAAGGGAATTTGGAGATGTGCAGTATATTTCCAGTGCAAAAGTAGACCCCTACACAAGCATAGTAATGTAAAGGGCCCGTCTTGATTAGATTTTGCAGCACCGTTAGATTGGAGGCAGAGGCCCAATATTGTACGCTTCCTGCTCAGTAAATCTCACACCACAAGTCTTTTTTATGAGGAACCTTTAATAATAACGCTTATGGTTCAAAATCGGGAGCCACCGTCGAATTAAGAGTAGCCATTGAGCGAGAATGCTCACGAAGAATGCCAAATGAATTATTTTTTCATGTTTACGATTCCGTTGCTTCTGGTTATATGAAGAGCGTCGGCCAGGATGGTCATCAGTTTGAATAAATTCATAGCAAAATTAAATTCTCTCCGTAGATTGTATTACATTCTGAAAAATGAAAAATGTATTTTAATAAACACTGACTTTATAATCATTCAGTGCGTGAATGCATTTTTGGTGGGACCCTTGCCGTATACATATATAACTATACATACGTACATACATATGTGAAGTCGCGTGGTTTAGCGGTTAGGGCATTCGGCTCAGGATTGTAAGGTCGTGAGTTCGTGAGTTCGTGTTGTGTCCTTGAGCAAGACACTTTATTTTACGTTGCTCCAGTCCACTCAGCTGGCAAAAATGAGTTGTACATGTATTTAAATGGGCCGACCTTGTCACTCTTTGTGTCACGCGTGTCTGTGGAGTGCTCAGTCACTTGCACGTTAATTTCCCGAGCAGGCGGTTCCGTTGATCGTATCAGCTGGGACCCACGTCGTCGTAACCGACTGAGTACTCCTGTTATATACATATATTTTGTACATATACATACGTACATATACGTACATAAATACACACATTCATACGTACACACGTACATACATGCGGGCATATATATTAGTAAACAGTTCTTTTGCCTTGGTGTTTACGCAGTTATGGGAAACAGCAATAATAAATTCAGAGATTGATAGACTGATTTCGAAGAGAGTTATATAGAATATTTATTGTGGAATAAAATACAGCCCTATGGTGCTAGTTTGTATTGATAGCTTCGCTGAGAAAATCTGGAGACGTCAATACAAATTATGGCTATTATTCAAGTACTTGAAATGAACTTTGCCGGATTGGAGCGCAATGTTTTCGTGTGTAGCTTCGAGTAATATATTATTGGCCACTTGCTGTGTTGTGAAATGGATTCTTTTTATTTCAGATAGTCTCAATCATGTCAGAGATCTCTCACTTTTATAAAGAGTCCACTGAATTATCGGTTACTTTTGATGCCATGAGATACATTTTCGAGAGAAACATTTCCATCAATATGTATTATGTAAATTATGTCTATCGTAAATCTTGGACTTCAAAAGATAAATCACGAAAGGAAACTCATTTTTATCTATATTGTATATATATATATTATATATATATATATATATATATATATATATATATATATATATATATATATATATATATGTAAGTATGTATGTATATATGTACAAAATATTACATCATATGAAATATTCATATTGTAGAAACATATCAGAAAAATCTGAATTATGTGCAACCGAATAATCGTTTATTTGGCTTTGAGGACGATATTGTAATTGTATGTGAGTAGAACGTAGTGTAGAGAGATGCCTTACTGTGACGGTTGATACACAACCTACTCGCTAAATATAAATGAAACACTGCAACATTGAAGCATCTAGAAATAGCAGTTAAATTTCTATCTCATAGCAAATATAGACTGTATTGAATTATAATAGATGGTTACATTAGGGAATACATTCGTAGCAACGATTGCGATGCACAGTTGAACCACGACAACAATAACAAGCGATATGTAACGTGTGAATTAAAGTGACTTGAATGCGGGGTGAAAAAACCTGTTAGCTCAGTCGTGTGAATTTATTTAATCAGAAATATTCGTTACACCCGTTTCCATTTGCGGCAGATTCCGCCAACCCTTTCACAATATCATATGTCAACAGTTTTCTCTAAATAGTTTTAATTCACCGCCTGTTACAATTTCAAATATTACCAAACCATACGTAATGTCGTCTTAAGGAACGGACATACAGATCAGTGTCCAAAAAAACCATAAATCTAGGGTCCCAATTTTGATCTATGTATGCTGTGTTTGGCTGTCAATAAATACTACAGGACCCAGTGTATTAATTTGTTCTGGGGTCTATAATGCTACTAAGACGCATCTGACCAGACGTTTACTAATTTTGACGCATTCGATGGAAGAAAAGAATATTCGATAAAATTAGTTTTGTTCCTCTTAAAGTTACTTATGAAACCGTATATTTGTTTATGTAAAAAGCAAAATAGGGTTTTCTTCACACTCTTTCACATTGAAATGTAAGGTAAAGAGGCAGTAAGTAACATGTGACGGATATCACAGGTGATTCTCAGCGTAGAAGAGACAAAGAACTGCGTAAACAGTCGAATTT
>NC_043008.1:43990595-43995595 GCF_006345805.1 Octopus sinensis
AGAGCTTCATCTTTCATTTTTAAAAGCATTAATCATTTCTTGACAAAACAAAAGGAAACAAACAAACAAACAAGCAAAAATAAAAAAAACAACTCAAACAAAAAAACAAAAACAAAACCAGAAAGATACAGCTTTATATTGATATTTTCACTTTGTTCAATTATTGTTGAAAGACGGAAAGAATATGTAGGGTCATACATACATACATACATACATACATACATACAGACATGAACGCATATATATATATATAAATAATATATTATATATATATATATAAATATATATATATATATAAATAATATATATATATATATATATATATATATATATAAATATATATAAAGATATATGTAGAGATATAAAATGGCATATATATATGTTTGAATCACGTTAAACATGGATGAGTTTATAATGGTATGGGGTAAAAGATACACGTCTATTCCTAGAAATAGTATACTTAAACCTGTACGGTTATATTTTGTCCACAATTTGGATAAAACATCTAGGAATAGAATATGTGCCAGAAAGTATATATAAAACATTGGTGAGGATGAATTCCATTATTTAGTAATTTCCTAAAGCAATGATCTGGCAGAACCGTTAGCACATCGGAAGAAACGCATACCAGCTTTTCTTTCGCTACTTTACGTTCTGAGATTAAATTCGGCAGATGTCGACTTTGCTTTTCCTGACATGGTGCTCGATAAAATAAGCTCCAGTTTGGCACTGGTGTCGGTGTGTTGAAATGCTGTTTGTGTCAACTTTGCTTTTCTTCCATTCAGGGTTGATAAAATAAAGTACTACTTGATGTAATCGTCTCCTCTCCTCCCTCAAAATTGTTGGTCTTGTCTCATGATTTGAAACAGTTGTTTAATGCTTTCCACCAAAGACTTAAGATAGACGGCATTAATCAAGAGAAATACTTCGAAAGAGCTAAACGCTGAGTGGGATATCAGAAAATATGGATAGTAAGCCACTGTGTAAAATTAATTCCCGTTTGATTAGAACTATCTGCTTTGATTTCTTTTGCGAAACATACGAAAACTGCTTGTCGTGAAACATCATTCAGAGTACGAGGATGTTGAAACAGATGCTGAGAAATAGTTTCAAAATCACACGAGGCATTCCAGTCTGGACCATCACGGTTTTTTTTTATAATTTAAGAAGTCAATTATATCGCACAATATAGCCGTACTTTATGCATGGTAGGTTTAAATTTGATTAAGGCGACGAGCTGGCAGAGACGTTAACGCCATTCATCCTTTCGGGGTCGATTAAATACGTACCAGTATAATAGACTTAATCCGTTTGTCTGTCCTTGTTTGTCCCCTCTGTGTTTAGCCCCTTCTAGGTAGTAAAGAAATAGTTAGGTTTAAATTTGAAGGAAAGTTGCTTGCTATTTCTCAGTGACTGCGTAGAGAATCTTGTGTTAATTCGTAATATCGATACTTTTTCAAATCAGATCCTTATTTCCATCATGTCTGCCGCATCTGTTTCCGTTTATCTCGTTATTTGTATTTGTCTTTATTGTTGTTGGTTCAGCCGCTACTGCTGGTCGTGTTTATTGCTGTTGTCATTGCTGTTGCTGTTAAGAGATTAAGTTTGCTCTTGTTGTTATTGTTCCTTCCACCTTTACGCCTTAACCCTTTCCATTCCAGTCGAATGTTCACTTCAATTTAATTTGTGGCATACATTAATATAAAAGTATTGTTGATTTAACTCTGTTAGCTCTGGCATCTAAATTTAACATGCAACCTACTGTAATATTGTTAATTAAATTAAGGTAGGAAACGATCTATGTAACGTGTTGTTAGCGATGCTCTTCTCTTATTGTTGTTTTGTTGAGGAAGAGGCGATGGTGACGCTGAAGACTGCAGCGACAACGACACCGTTGATTAAAACCTTATTATATGGAAGTGCGTGTGCACAGAATAATTATTATTCGACAGCAGAAATTGCCGTTTCTAGTGTAACCTTATAAACTTAAGAGAAAGTGACTAGTTGAGACTTCCATACTACCCATTACAGGATGTTGCCACGACCAATTGATTGAATAAATCAAGGGAAATTTGCATTCATTAAAGGAAATCCTGAGACGGGGATTGCCTCACTGGATCGGTAGAGCGTCGGACAAAATGTTTTGTGATATTCAATTCCAACACTTTGCATTTTGAGTTCAGTTTCTGTCCAGCTCAACTTTACCAGTCACATCATTCTCATGTACAGTGAGTAAAGGTGCGCGTGGCTTGGTGGTGCACGTTTCATCTTGGACAAGACGATTTATTTCATGTTGCTCCTGTCCACTTAGTTGAATAGTTGATGTTAATGCATTCCTGTAGATAACGACATATTTGTTTGAACGTTTCGGTTTATATCTTTTGTTTCATCTTTCTGAAAAGGAGAATGTTGCCCGAAATATTGTAGGATAATTGAACAGCATATGTAACATATCGTCTCCTTGGTTTCAATCATTGACAACATCATTGACAGCATTTACTTAACTAGTCTCTTGAATTACTTTTGCAATTACGGTCGCCGTATTACTCACGTAAATAACATGATTAATTACGTTTCATCTTCAGAACCAACTGATATTAAAATTGTCACACTTTCAGGATATTGCTGGTTATATTGTTGACAAATAATATTACATGAAGATCCATACTCCGAGCATTGATGCAGAGCAGTATTCTGCATGTAAGCGTGGTCTATTGTGTTTGTAATGCGTCATCCATGTATAATATTTCAGATTGTTTCATTACCCATTCTTGCTGCTGTTGCTGTCGTTGTTATAGCTTCTGTTCAGGTGAGGCCGAGTCGGAAAAAATGTCCCAGGTGTAAACAACCCGTCTTGTATACTAAAGACAACACTCTATAGGATCTTTCGTCTTTAACATACGCTGGTTTGATGTGATTTGAGGGCAATTTATCTGCTATATTCAACCGCTAAACGGCATACAGACATCTGTGTTACCGGTCATTCGTCGCACATTGTATGAGAGACACAAACATTTTCAAAAGTTAGATCTCTTATAGCGATTTCAGAACTAGCTACTTGTTGCAAAATCAGCAGCTGAAATGCAAAAAAGAAAATTGTTTTAAACTTGATATGAAGTAGTATATATTTATATATAACACTTCATATAATACTTGATATTTAATATGAAGGAGTCATATTTTTCTGTCTCTATAATTGCTTCAAATTGATTATATCGTAATTATGACTTAAACAACTACGAAACTACCATTACGCTTTATTGTTATTGCGAAAAAAAAATGTGACAAAAATATTACATTTTTATTAACTTCTTTTTAGAAATGAAACAAATATACTGTAATATACTAAACTATCGCCGTTTTCTCATGCGCTGGATGCCAGAACCGGACTGCAGTTTCAATGTATTATTAGTAAATTCTCATGTGTTTCTAAACTTGTATCTCTATTGTCTATTTTAAGCTCCAAAATACTTAAATTCCCATAATTTAAATACATTTACATGTATGTCTCGCTGGTAGAATAGATCGGTAGGATGGCATTTTTATAATAATGGATATTTGCCACAGCAATTGTCCGCGTAACAATGGATCTGTTACAGATGATGTAATAAAATTTTAAGCAGGATATACTATGTTTCCCGAATGCTGTTCCATATGACAATAATTCTGTCCATTCAGAAAAAGAAAAAGAAAAAAAACCAAAAGGATATTGTTAAAAAAATGCATCTCATCTTATTCCAGAGTTACTATAGTCGTTTAAACGTCGCTCATAAGTCTAGAGCAGATCTACCAGTAAGGGCGTTAAAGCCTTGTAAGGTGGCGAGCTGGCAGAATCGTTAGGACGCCGGGCGAAATGCTTAGCGTTATTACGTCTGCCGTTACGTTCTGAGTTCAAATTCCGCCGAGGTCGACTTTGCCTTTCATCCTTTCGGGGTCGATGAAATAAGTACCAATTACGCACTGGGGTCGATATAATGGACTTAATCCTTTTGTCTGTCCTTGATTGTCCCCGCTGTGTGTAGCCCCTTGTGGGCAGTAAAGAAATAAGACACGTTAGCACGCTGGGCAAAATGCTTAGTGGTATTTCGTCTGCCGCTACGTTCTGAGTTCAAATTCCGCCGAGGTCGACTTTGTCTTTCTTTCCTTTCGGGGTCGATTAAATACGTACCAGTTACGCACTGTGGTCGATATAATCGACTTAATCCTTTTGTCTGTCCTTGTTTGTCCCCTATCGGTTTAGCCCCCTGTGGGCAATAAAGACATAAATATTCTCTGGTAATTTTGGTGAAATTAGCATTACATACGTACATAAATGCATACTTACTCACATAATGTATATAAACACACATACATATATACATACATATATGCATACAGTGTGTTATACATGCATTTCAGCGGATCTTACCAATATGTCTCGTAATGGGTATTAGATAACCGGATGTTAAATAATTTGCCGGGTATCTAAAGTCACGTTCATCTCTGAAGAGCTCGTGCATTCTGATAACTTCCATTTTTCTTAAACGTCTAGTTAACAAACATCTGTTGCGAACGAAATACATAATACTGTATACAAAATACTGTATACTACGATTACTACACACACACACACACACACACACACCACACACACACATATATATATATATATATATATATATATATATATAGCGAGAGAGAAAGAGAGAGAGAGAGAAGATTGATAGATATAGTTATATGTGCTTAAACATGGGGAATTACATTTTCACGACATCAGATGTTGTGTATTATTTTAAAATTCTTTTTTGTTCCAAATTACATGGTTATATTGTATCGAATGTTTATATGAGATAAGAAACGAACGGGTAGTGCGATATATATATTTACTGGTAGCAGACATAAGATTACCCAACTGTTTCCAAGGAACGTTTCTCTTGAAGTCGGAAACTGCAGTAAGGAAGGCGAAAAAAATAAAAGGACAAGAAAAATAAATAAGTTCACGACAGAGAAATATAAAAGAC
>NC_043008.1:44003095-44005595 GCF_006345805.1 Octopus sinensis
AAGGTTCTAGCAAGTCTATACTCTTTAGGCCATTGTTTATGTGTTTTAATTTCATCTAACTCTGATATACAGCTTTCAACAAAATCGATACAAATATACATACCGAATGCGATGTCTTTGTTAGATTGAATCACTTTTTGCATTCCTATAAATTATTATGATATTCAAGTTGATTGGGCATAAACTTAGTTCCCTTTCGCTTGTGTTACATTGGTTTCGAATTTTGGCACAAGGCCAGCAATTTCGCGGATGGAGTTAAGTCGATTACACCAATCCCACTGCTCAAGTGTTACACATTTTATCGACCCTGAAAGGATGAAAGGCAAAGTCAGCCTCGGCAGCATTTGAACTCAGCACGTAAATTTGGAAAAAATGCTGCTAAGAAAGTTTTCCCCTACGGTAACCATTCCACCAGCTCACCACTTTATTGGTTCCAAATTTCGGTACAAGGCCAGCAATTTTGTAAGAGGCGGTGAATCAATTACGTCAACCCCAATGCTCAACTGGTACTTAATTTATCTATACTGAAAGGATGAAAGGCAAATTCGCTCGTGACTGAATTTGAACTCAGAATGTAAAGACAGATAAAATACCGCTATTTATTTCGCCTGGCGTGCTAACAATGCTGCTTTTGTAATATTAAAAAATAATAAATACAGTGTTTATGTGTATATATCGAATTAAGACAGCAAGGAAATATTCTATATTCTCGTAATATTCCAAATATACTATCAACCTCTAACTTCCACTCTCTGTCACTCTATCTATCTGCCTATTTTTTCTTTTTCTTTTTCACGATCCCTTTTGATCGAAAACCTACCAAAAAGAAAAGCTCTACCTTGTAATTTGTCCCGTCTGTGTTCAGTCCTGTGTGGATAATAAAGAAACATATCTATCTATCTATCTATCTATCTATCTATCTATCTATCTATCTATCTATCTATCTATCTAGCTATCTATCTATCTATCTATCTATCTATCTATCTATCTATCTATCTATCTATCTATCTATCTATCTATCTATCTGTCTGTCTGTCTGTCTGTCTGTCTGTCTGTCTCTGTCACCAGCTAACATTATGCGAATCTTCTGTTTTTAGTCTGCCTGTTTATATGTGCTTAACATTTACATGGAAATCCTGAAGTTTTCCTATGATATCATCTAAGAATGCATCAATAAAATGCTAGCGAAACAGCCAGAGTAAAGTTTGAACTCCACGTGTGTTCTTTTGTTTATGAGTGTGTCTGTGTGTGTGTCTGTGTGTGCGTGCGTGTGTGTGTATTATATAACTTCACATTCACCCATTTACATGTTTGTACTACATCCCCATAGGCTGCCACGACACTGTACTTTGCACATTGGCACAGGTTATTATTTAGCTTTAATTAATCCTTATATTCAACGTAATTAGATGCTAAATGAATGATATTTGTATCATGCGTGTTACGTAAATTTGTCCATGCGCTGCAGGCTTACATTTTGAATGAATTATTAACAAATTTGTTTCGACTTTAGACGAGGATTTTGCAACTGCATTCAGGTTCTCAGTAGTGTAAAGTGAATTACAATAATGAACTTAATGTCAGATGTATAATCCACCCCCACCTCCTGTAGGTAACTCACAACCAATCGAGACATTTAGAAATACATAGAGTTTCTCGAAATATATAACCAGGAGAAATATTTATTTGAATTAACTATTTAAACAATAGTGTTTCAACGAAGTTATAAAAAAAAGACTGCTAATTATTTTATTTATTTAGATACATTTACGTTCGTATTTTAATTAGTATTATACCAAGGGGATTAACAAATATTTGATAAGATAATCTACAGAAAAACAGAGTCTTCCCAATTTTATTCTAGAATAAGAGATCTGAGAAAACCAGAAAATCAAGGGGCAGAATTAGTAGATAAAATGTTATCCAAATTCTAAGTATCTCCACTATTCTCTTGCTTGAAATTTTGATTATCGAGCCCCAAACTGATGAATGATAATATTGATTCCGGTTGAATTTGAACTCAGGACGCAAAGAGAATAAATAATCCAAGATATTCAATCCGACGCTTTCTCAGCTTTCTCAAGATTAAGCTAATCCGAAAACATTTGTACAAATGTAATTTTATAACTCTCTTTTATTTTGGAGACTTTCGTTAAAACCTCACATCTGTCGCTGCTCCTTGTCGCCACTAAATTGTTTCCTGAACTAGGAAAGGTATAGCATCACCTCTTATGATGTCACATCCTACAGTCTTTAACATCAATGATATAAAATAATACGGATTTCTGTCGTTATCTTGCAGTGTTTGTTCTCCACCTTTCGGATGAAGACAATTACTACAACGACAAAATATATTGACGCTTCTCTTGATCAAAGTCTGTCGCATTGAGAAGCAACTACCAGTCATCTATATATTAAAAATCAAAACCTTCCTCAAGGCCACTATTGGAGTTTAACATTCCTGTCAAATTTCAAGTCAGAGCTCAGCGACTACGAACAA
>NC_043008.1:44008095-44020595 GCF_006345805.1 Octopus sinensis
TAAAACTGGGTATACGGAACGGGTTTTTCTAGTATCTCAAAGTACCAGACTTGTTACGCACAGTCACACCGATTCTATCTGATATTTTAAAGTTATAGGTGCAGTTATAAGCGCGCAGCATGTTGGTTACGGTATTTGGTTCACAGTTGCACGGCCGTGAATAATTCCCGGGAGCGCGTTCTTTCCTCGATCAAGACACTATTTCACGTTGCTCCTGTCCACTTAGCTAGCGCCAGTCTTGTCACATTCTGTATCAGGGTGAATATCCCTAAGAACTACGCCAAGTTTACGCGTGTCTGCGGAGCGTTCAGTCACTCGCAGGTTAATTCGCAGATGCTGTTCCGTTGTTCGGAACACTCGTCGTCATAACTATTATTTTTTAAATAATATTTTTGTTGTTTTTGTAAAATCTCAGAATATAATTAAAAATTCACATTTTTTGTCAAATTATTTTGTTATATTTGTGTATCTATCCAACTGTAAACATTTTAAATATTTCACTAACCTTTTGTTATAACCTGGCAAAAAGGACCTATTTTGCCAAAAATTGCTGAATTTGTTCCCACAGTCATTTTTATCCACAACCAGAATCGCAAAATTTCTTTTGAAAATATTTCAAACGGGTCAAAGTTGAGAATTTGACAGAGACAGGTTTGGGAAGAAAGATACAATTGCCATGGAATATTCAACCACCGACACAGCAACTTAATGGCATACGGTTAATTTTACCGAACAATTGCAAGACTCATAATCGAAATCGGCGGAGATCCCTTTTTTCCTTTATATCAATCGTCAATACAACTGTTTAAGTTATATAGACATAATCTGGAGCTTCGTGAATTACCATGTCGACATTGACTAATATTTCATTATATGTTCGGAAGGCAAAAGTGTGGCCAGTGTTGATACACGTCTGAAAGTAAGCTCTCTGGGGGATAGGAAATAATTGAGTAAAAGTAATGTTGCTAATATACAGTTGGAAAAATATCAGATACGAATTTAGAAGGAAACTGTGGTTGAAAGAGTGTTTTAGAGAGAGATATAGTGTTTCTCTGTCAATTGGGAGAATGAATTGAATAAAGTAATTATTAGACAGCCAAGTAAACAATTATATTTGACCGAGTGTTCGACAGAAAGAAAAGATAAGATAGCGATCGGGTTTCGAGTGGGTAGATAAGTACACACACACACACACACACACAGACACACACACACAAACACAGACGGAGCACCCACATACATATATGTATATTTAAGCTGAAAGCAAGAGGTAATTGGTGGGGGTTGTAAGTATTCAACAGAGTTCAACGGACGGGAAGTTCGATGACCATTGATAATACAAACAACTTTCATCCAATCATCAACTGCCACGTTTCAGATCTGAACGTTTCTGCCTTTTATAAATATTGAACAGAAACAACCATGCATCTACAAGGAGCAAAAACATAGGTATGTCGTTAACATTTTAACAAAATCTAAGCAATTTCATTGTACTGGTTTTAATCTCTGTGAAAAGAATCTTGATCAGGTGACATAAAAAAACCGAGAAGACTAAATACTTGGAGGAGCATATTTCTGAGGGTAACTGTAGCGATTCTGTACAGTTAATGCACTTATTCATAAACTTATTCTTATCGCTTGCTTTACCACCAATGCCTACCTACTACACAACTTCTATATTGGACACGACTGTGTTGCAAGGATTCGGTCAGGTAGTGTGTTTTTATTTCTTTACTACCCACAAGGGGCTAAACATAGAGGAGACAAAGAAGGACAGACAAACGGATTAAGTGGATTATATCGACCCCAGTGCCTAACTGGTACTTATTTAATCGACCCCGAAAGGATGAAAGGCAAAGTCGACCTCGGAGGAATTTGAACTCAGTACGTAAAGGACAGACAAAATAACTATTTCTTTACTACCCACAAGGGGCTAAACACAGGGGACAAACAAGGACAGACAAACGGATTAAATTGATTACATCGATCCCATTGCGTAACTGGTACTTTACTTCTCGACCCCGAAAGGATGAAAGGCAAAGTCGACCCCGGCGGAATTTGAACTCGGAGCGTAACGGCAAACGAAATACCGCTAAGCATTTCGCCAGGTGTGCTAACGATTCTGCCAGCTCGCCACCTTTTTAGTCAGGTGTGTTTTTTGCCGTAAATATCACATCAAATATGACGCATCGCGCTGTTACTTCAGACGAGATTTAGTGTTCACGCCACACCACACCTTTGGCGAGGCTGATATCTTCTAACGCTTAAAAAGAAAGACTCCGTCGGTTACGACGACGAGGGTCCCAGCTGATACGATGAACGGAACAGCTTGCTCGTGAAATTAACGTGCAAATGGCTGAGCATTCCACAGACACGTGTACCCTTAACGTAGTTCTCGGGGATAATCAGCGTGACACAGAGAGTGACAAGGCTGACCCTTTGAGATACAAGTACAACTCATTTTTGCCAGCTGAGTGGACTGGAGCAACGTGAAATAAAGTGTCTTGCTCAAGGACACAACGCGTCGCCGGGAATCGAACTCACAACCTTACGATCATGAGCCGAATGTCCTAACCACTAAGCCACGCGCCCTCACTCTTCTAACGCTACACCCTAAAACAAAGCAGATAATATTCTGTAAAAAAAAAGATGGCCTTAGGCAGCCGATCATTGTACCAGTACACGTGTACTCAGCGTCGTTGTGTCTTCATTCCCATTTTCATGGAAAGACAAATTCTGTGCATTCAAACCTAAAATCCAATTAGTGCTTCTTACATAACGAGACGACGGTGTACGTATCATGGCTATAACGATATGAATACATCATATGCCACTTCGCAAAATTCCAATCTCGTACTTCACAAAGATATTACGTCAATGCACAACAAAAGAAAACATATTTCACTCGGTTCCTAGTTATTGGTCTCAATCATTATGCGCAATTGTTACGTACGCGAACCACTCATACACACACACAATCACACACACACACACACATACATATATATATATATATATATTTCGCCGTATGTATTTCGTCTGCCGCTACGTTCTGAGTTCAAATACCGCCGGGGTCGACTTTGCCTTTCATTCTTTCGGGGTCGACATAATCGACTTAATTGTCTATCCTTGTATGTCCTCTCTGTGTTTAGCCCCTTGTGGGTAGTAAAGAAATATATATATATATATATATATATATATATATATATATATATATATATATATATATAGCGATGCTGGAACGCCGCCTTGAAAACGTCTTAGTCGAACAAATGGATCACTGGATATATTTTAATGCCAGCTATTTATTATATCGAGCGATTTTTGACGAACAACTATGTTACGAGGGGACAAACTCAGCAAGACTGGTGGTCAGGCGTTCGTGGGGGGACAAACACGTACACAAAGACACGCAAGCACGAACACACACACACGCACACACACACACACACACGCACATACACACATGCTCGTTCGAACAGATAAAAAACAAATGAGCAATTTTTGCAAAACCGGACGCTCTCCTCGTTGATAAACGATTGTTCATGATTGAATTATTGCAAATTTCGGATATTTAACCATAGAATTTGAGATAATCGAAATAAAAGGAAGATGTATGGACAAGCGTAACATGATTTCGTTCGATTTAAGAATTGTTTCGTTGACGTAACGCTGCGGTTCCCAAACGTCTTTGGGCTGCCCAAGCCACATTCCTAGCACCCCACCCCAACTATCCGGACCCCTTTCTGAAGAAAACTCAAAGTAACTGTATTTAACAAATGAAACTTAACAGGCGTAGGGGTGGCGGAAACTGAAAGACGTCCGTCGTATATATGCATATATATATATATATATTATATATATATATATATATATAGATATATATATATATATATATATATATATAACTGATAACCTTCTGGAAAGTTTTACAGATGTTTGAAGTTCCAGTGATGTTTGGATCTGCAGTCTTCGAATAAGATTTCTCGTTTCTGGCTTTGAGTAGCCCAATTTCTCAAGTTTAATATTTAGGCAATGTGTTACATATCCCAGAGCCCCCAAATTACGGGTATAAATGAAATCTTGTAATCTGGATACAGTAACTAAGATTTCTCATTAGTTCAGCGTAGGTATTCTCTTTTTCCCTGATACGCTGGGCAGTTAATTTCCACAACTTTAGTTGTATGTATGTAAGTATGCATGTATGTATGTATGTATGTATGTATGCATGTATGTATGTATGTATGTATGTATGTATGTATGTATGTATGTATGTATGTATGCATGCAGGCATGGATATATATATGTAGGTTTATATGTATGCAAGTTAAAGTATATACATTATCTATCTATCTATCTATCTATATGTGTACGTATATATACAAATATATACACATGCATATATGTGCATATAGATATATATATATATATATATATATATATATATATATATATACATAAATACACACACATATATATATGTATATATATATATATATATATATATATATATGCATAGATACAGAGATAGACACCCACATGCATATATGCATACATACATAAGTACAGACATATGTCATATTCACATATATTTACGTATAATTACTTTCGTACACACAACCATGTATATATATATACATATACTGATAAATGTATACACGCATATATACAATCATAGAAATATTTCTACTGACTGATAGACAATCAGACACACAAGAATTTCGGAAAATATCTGAGAATTGTCTTCTCTTTCTGAAAGTTTGTTATCATTCACATCGTTCTGAAATGTTATTTTGTCCTTCCCTGCTGTGGGTCCATTGATTTTAAGTTCAATCTCGATACACTCACTGAATAATGAATTACCTCTAATATTCTTTGTATAAGAAGGGAAAATCTGAAAAAAACATTTCGTTTTGTTTGTATAAGAATGGTGACCGTATAAACATATTTCAGACAACGAAATCATCTTTTTTCAGATAACATAACTGTCTTTCTCTGTATGCATTCAACAAAGAAAACAGTTCTTAGTAATCGGTCAATTTGCCCAAACTTTTATGATGATATCAATTACATAAATACAACATTTTTAGGCATAGCTGTGTGGCATCTGTGTGAGAAGATTGCTTCCGAACCATATGGCCAAGGGTTAATTACCACTGCGTAGTACCTTGGCGAAGGGTCATTCAGCATTCGACTAAGACCTTGGATGTGAATTTGGGAGAAGGAAACTGATAGAAGTACGTCGTATATGTGTGTGTAAATATATACATATATATACATACATACACACATATGATTGATTCTGGTTTCAGCTCATGAGCTGTGTTTCCTTATCGATCCCACTCCACCACATATCACCACTACGCACACACTAGCACAGACTACCTCCCAGCCCCACACCATCATTCACACACCTACATATGCAGACATGCACACATCAAGGTCACACGCACGAGCACCTTCGTTTTGGGATCACCACTACTTTATTATCTCCCGTTCTTCCTAGCTCTCCTGTGTGACACCTCTGTCCGGTATTTGACATGACAGATTGCTAGACACTACAATTCTTTATTTTCTCTCCTTGTTTCTTTCTGTGTTCTTTTCTGTAGAAGAGCATAGGCTTGAAATGTTAAAGACTTTTTTAACTTCCCGAGCGTTATACTAATACATCTATTTGCTGTCTACACCGCCTGTCTTCGTCTTTTATTCTTTTTTGTGAATTCAGTCTCTCTCTCTCTCTCTCTCTCTATATATATATATATATATATATATATATATAATGACGTATATTTGCCGTTTAAATATGGCTAACCCCTAAGGGTGGACGCTACTGTAGTTTGTAGCCCCAGGAGGACACCTCCTCCAGCTGGCTATAGACACATTTTCTGTGCCCTATCAGTATTTGCAAAGGGAAGTCATCCTGATAGGGCACAGAAAGTGTGTCTATAGCCAGCTGGAGGAGGTGTCCTCCTGGGGCTACAAACTACAGTAGCATCCACCCTTAGGGTTTAGCCATATTTAAATGGAAAATATACGTCACGAGGGTTGCAGCTACTGTTTATAACTCGCTCTAAGGATTATTATATATATATATATATATATATATATATATATGTGTGTGTGTGTGTGTATGTGTGTGTGTATATATATATACACGATGTTAAACCGTTAATCGCAGCACATTGCACACATTCTACACATTTTTTCTAAGAACATCCATGACTTTTCCCTTCTTCCCGAGCGTGAAACTAATACACCTGTTGGTTGTTTCCTCGCTTGTCTTTTGTTTTATGTGTAATTGAACTCTTTCTCTCTCTCTCTCTCTCTCTCTCTCTCTTTCTCTCTCTCTCTCTCTATATATATATATATCTGCGTGTGCCTGCGTGTGTGTTTGTGTCTGTATGTGTGCGTGCGTGTGTGCGTATGTATATATAATATATATATATATATATATATATATATATATATACATACGCACACACGCACGTGAGTACATGTTTACGTGTGTATTACTATTTGTGTTTTGTCCTCCATCACCGCATGACAAACGGTGTGTATTTCTAAGCCCTCAATACTAAGCAGCTCGGCGGATAAGATCTTTAGAAAAAGTACCAGACTTGAAAAATACGCTTTGGGGTGGATGTGTTCGACTAAATCCCCGAAGACGCCATCACATGACCATAATTTAAAGACTGAAACAATTGAAGGGTAAAAAGAAAGACGCGTATATCCAAACATTTTGTTACATTGCACGATATACTGCAAGTAAACTAGAACCACTTAGACAAGTGGCTGTCAACCCAATATTATATTTACCTCTGGGACCTTTCGATTACTAATTTATTCTGCCGTATCCCAATAGACATTCGATGTTGAATAACTAGTTCTATAAATATGTCTCTCATAATTTCTGCTTGCTTTTCATACGGTCCACGGTCAAAAGTTTGCGATTGAAATGTCTAAGAAAACGTTTCAGTTTTCGGAAACACGTTACACTGTGATGCAAAACAGAAACCGATGTGATTCTTGCAATAAATAAAGAGCACACCGTCGGTTGCGATGATGAGGGTCCCAGCTGATGCTATCAATGGAACAGCTTGCTTGTGAAATTAACTTGCATGTGGATGAGCACTCTACAGACACGTATAACCTTAACGTAGTTCTGAGGGATATTCAGCGTGACACAGAGTGTGACAAGTCTAGTCCCTTGAAATACAGGTCCTACTCATTTTTGCCAGGTGAGTGGACTGGAGCAACGTGAAACAAAGTGTCTTACTGAAGGACCCAACGCGTCGCCGGGAATTGAACTCACGACCTTACATCCGTGAGCCGAATGCCCTAACCACTAAGCCACGCGGTTTCACACTTGAAAATAAATACGTTTTAGGGAAATGAACAACGGTGCCTATACTTTTCTTAAAGTCTAATTTTCTATTGTATTCTTTCGCCGATACTCTTCGTTACAGGGTCGTAAACAAACGGACTCCTGTTTTCAAGCGGTGAGAGGGACGACAAAGACAGACACAAAACCGTGAACACACACATATACACACATATATATATATTCTTACATACACACTCAGGCGCTCATGCACACGCATACGCTTACAGACACAAACAAACACACACTCACACACACAAACATACACGCACATATACATATATATATATATATATACATATATATATATATATACTTGCACACATTCACACACGCACAGACACAAATAAGAACACACGTACACACATACCGGCACGTAGACATACACGCTTATATATATATATATATATATATATATATATACATACACGCATTCACACACGCACACACACATACACGCACACAAACGCACAGACACACAGACCCGTATATACTTAAACACATTCTCTCACGCACCCACACATACACATGGTCATATATATATCATAATATATCTGCGCGTATGGCTATGCACTCGTATATGTCCAGAGATATACTGGCGGGAACATATCGATTCGTATAAAACATTTACGAGGTTCTACAACTAACTAGAACTTCACACTTCAAAGATTTTTTGATTTGAATTTAATGAATACACTTTCCTTCTAGAATAGATACACGCGTTATACATACATATATACATACATACATACATACATACACATGTACATACATATACACTGATATATACACATGTATATATTCTTTTATTCTTATATTTGTTTTAGTCATTTGACTGTGGCAATGCTGTAGCCCCACCGTTAGTCCAGAAAATCGACCCCGGGACTTATTCTTTGTAAGCCTAGCAATTATTCTATCATCTCTTTTGCCGAGCCGCTAAGTTACGAGGACGGAAACACACCAGAATTGGTTGCCAAGCGGTGTTGTGGGACAAACACACACACACACATGTATATATACGAGGGGCTTCTTTCTGTTTCCGTCTACCAAATCCATTCACAAGGCTTTGCACGGTCCGAGGCTATAGTAGAAGACACTTGCCCAATCTAACACGCATTGGGACTGAACCCGGAACCATGTTTGGTAAGCATGCTACTCACCACACAGACATTCCTGCGACAATGTTTAAGTATTTTGTATATATATGTATGTGTATACACACACACACACACACATACCGAGTATCAAAAGTGACACGCATAGAAGTAATGATTGTGGTCTTTACAAACAAATATTTTCGATTTTCGTTATCATCTGCAGGATCCCTTGTTTCAACCCTCTCCGTCAAAGAAAACAAAAAACCCACTTACAGAATTATTCCGATGGTGGTTGTGTGGGCTGTTTGTGTCATACGTAATGTTACAAATTGTACGAGATTCTTAAATTGATATCGAAGAAGATTACAGATCTGGACAGCCATTCACATCATCCGAAGCCGATTATCTTGCGAAGATATGAATTGAGATCAGTAACTAGCAAATCTTTCATGAGCGTGAACTTTCTGCTGAAGTAGTACCTTATGTAGGCATCATTTCTCAGAAATATACATGGAATTCTTCACTTCTCTGACAAAGATTAATCATCGATTAATTACATGATTGTGAGATAATGTTCATTTTAAAGAATATAAACACTCTGAAGCGGTTTCCCTCATGCAACGGGTAACGAGTTTATGACATTCTGGATAAATCCAAACGAGGATATATATATACCTTTATGTCTTTCTGGATCTATATCATGGAATTCCATTCCAGAAATGTAGATATGACAAACGTTTTAGACCGTTCCACTGTTTTCTCTCCTGAGTTCTTGGGTGTCATATTCACCCCATCGCCCAGCATACCACTATTGACTTCTCATTCAGTGACTTTAAAAAAACTTCATCGACTTGCATAATTTGATGATATAAGTGGCCGGCTTTACTCTTTGGTTTATGAAACCCCGAAAAGAAATTAAAAAAAACAAAACGCACAGAGTATTAAACCCTGTCTTTGCCTTCCAGACTAAACAGTAAAATATATAGGGAAAATAAAGAATGATTAGAGTAAGTGGAAAACGTGATCAAAGCTCTGCTGGATCATCAAGCTGTTAGATTAGCGAATTACAGTCGATTGTACTGAGCGACTTAATTATATTAGAAGTATTTCGTTTCTCGATTTCGATTTGTTAAAGTACAAAGTCGATGCTAGCGTTATTGCAATTCACAAAGTTGAAAGAATATAAGACAAATATCCGGTTATCCAGCTTCTTCTATGCTAAAGATTTTCATTATTCTAACGTTTGTGGACTGTTTCATTTCACTGTCCGTGTCTTCGCATTAAATTCCCAATCTAAGATCGTTAAACCACAGCCATTCATGTAGGGATATCTACCGGTTCTGTTACACAACCTACATCGCATTAACCATGTACGTTTGTCTAATTAGAAGCTGCAGGGTGTATTGATCTCACCAATATCAACTGGTGATATCGATCAAATGGACATCAATAAGTTAATTGACACTCGCTTTATGGTATAATGTCTTTGGTACCTCAGTCAATAAAGTGTTGGCGATCGTTCAATAATTTGTATTATATCAAACACTGATGTGTCCATTCCAAACACATTCAAATCTCGCTAATTCTGAAGAGGGGGGTGGGGAGTGAATCATTTCTAAAAGCGAAACCTACATTCTTTTAATCTTTTATTCTTTCACTAGTTTTAGATATTGGCATGAAGACTTGGTGAGATACAGCCACGAAAGATTTTTAATCGACGATCATTACAAACTCAGTACTTATTTTACCCTCGCGCTTCCATACATAAATGTTCGACGGTATACGGAAGTACAAACACACAAAGGCACATACAGTAGAATATAAACACATACGCACACGAGCGCGCATACTCACACACACGCAAGTAGGCACACATATATGTATATATCTATAAATATATATATAAATAAATAGACACACACAAACACACACACTCACACACACACACACGTACATACATACTATATATATATATATATATATATATATATATATATATATATATATATATATATGTGTGTGTGTGTGTGTGTGTATGTATGTGTGTAGACGAGCCACAAAAATGGCGAAGCATTGATGTCCACCACTCCTATATGGGATTTGAGGTGAGTTGTCTCGCTTGTCAGTGACTTGCATGTGTTTTAACACCCGGTGCAACGAGAAAGCGTTCTCCACACAACATTATTTCGCAGGCTACCAGCAAATAGAGATACTCGTTGCTCTAAGGATATGTTGTTGATTATATATATATATATATATATATATATATATATATATACCACATAGATTATAATATATTATGTATGTCTGTATATGCATATATAAATAAGAGGAATAGCATCTAGGTGGATTTCTAATATCTAGAAGACGACGCCATATCGCGCCTTGCCACGAACAATATGTATGCGACAAGACAAATAGGCGACAAAATAGAACAACTAACTCCATACCTGAAGATTTCGCTATCACTGATCACTGATGGGATCATCCGTGGTTCTTCAGTGAAGCCGTTGCTGGAAACCTAATCCGCGGAACTTGATACAAAACGTCCTCGCGACAGAGAACATGCATAAAGTTGCACCAAGTATGCATATATGTATGTTTATATAAACATAAATATACACATACACCACACACCCATACTCTCACACATTTTTCTCTCTTTTACTTGTTACAGTCATTTGACTGCGGCCATGCTGGAGCACCGTCTTTAGTCGAGCAAATCGACCCTAGGACTTAATCTTTGTAAGCCTTGTACTTATTCTATCTTGTCATATTTGCCGAACCGCTAAGTTACGGGGACGTAACACAACACACCAGCATCAGTTCTCAAGCGATGTTGGGGAAAAACACAGACACACATACATACACACACACACACACGCATATATATATATATATATATATAATATATATATATATATATATATATATATATATATACACACATATATATATATATGTATGTATGTCTGTATATGCATATATAAATAAGAGGAATAGCAATCTAGGTGGATTTCTAATATACTAGAAGACGACGCCATATCGCCTTGCCACGAACAATATGTATGCGACCAAGGCAAATAGGCGACAAAATAGAACAACTAACTCCATACCTGAAGATTTCGCTATCACTGATCACTGATGGGATCATCCGTGGTTCTTCAGTGAAGCCGTTGCTGGAAACCTAATCCGCGAACTTGATACAAAACGTCCTCGCGACAGAGAACATGCATAAGTTGCACCAAGTATGCATATATGTATTTATATAAACATAAATATACACATACACCACACACCCATACTCTCACACATTTTTCTCTCTTTTACTTGTTACAGTCATTTGACTGCGGCCATGCTGGAGCACCGTCTTTAGTCGAGCAAATCGACCCTAGGACTTAATCTTTGTAAGCCTTGTACTTATTCTATCTGTCATATTTGCCGAACCGCTAAGTTACGGGGACGTAAACACACCAGCATCAGTTCTCAAGCGATGTTGGGGGAAAAACACAGACACACATACATACACACACACACACACGCATATATATATATATATATATATATATACATATATACGACGGGCCTCTTTCAGTTTCCGTCTACCAAATCCACTCACAAGGCTTTGGTAGGCCCGAGGCTATAGTAGAAGACAGTTGCCCAAGGTGCCACGCAGTGGGATTGAACCCGAAACCCGGAACATATATATTTATATAGAACACGATGTATCACGTAGAATTTGAATTAAAAATTACATCATTAGGTGGTGAAAGTGGGACGTGCCAATACTAGTAATAAACCCCTAAAAAAACAGGTGATTCAAAAGTCCCTATGCAATAGTTCTGTTCTAAGATGACCGCCATAATTAAGAATCACCAGTCTTGGAAAGTTCAGACCCCAATTTCAAGTAAGTTGAGAAGAATTTTCGTAACCACGACGTAAAAAGCGAAAAGAAAAAAAATTAAAGCAAAATTATAAATTCGATCTATGAGAATAGCTTTATAGCGTAAATTGGCGGCAAT
>NC_043008.1:44030595-44075595 GCF_006345805.1 Octopus sinensis
TTAAGTTGTACGTTAAATGCAGAGAAATACTGTTAATATAAGCATAGGCTCGAAACAAGTGTTCGCTTTTGCTCTTCAAATTGTTTTTTTTTTTGTTATTTATCATCCTCATTCCATTTTTGCAGCTTTCACTTTAAAGTAGGCATTATTTTATTTGCATCCGAAAATGTAATATATGACATTAAAATAGTAGACATTCGTGTATTTATTTATGCTGTATACATTCATACATACATGTTTGTATATACATAAATTCATACATACATATATACATATATATATATATATATATATATATATATATTATATATACATAATTATTTATATACATACACACACGTATCATACATATATACACAAGTGTGGTAATACAAAAGGCAAAATAGAATTCAAAACAAGAGTGTATATAGAGTACATATATATATATATACATATATATATATGTATGCATGTATGTATGTATGTATAAAGCCTAGCCTTTATTAAACCATTTAGAAAAATTGCGGTATTTTAGTTGCCAATCCAATAAATATTCTCTTTATACATTATTATAATGTTTTACTTGTTTCGGTCAGTCGACTACGGACAAGCGGGAGCACTGCCTTAAAGTGTATTAGTCGAATAAATCGACCCCAGCACTTATTCTGTGTTAGCTTAGTACTTATTTTATCGGTTTTTGCCCCGAACCGCTAATTTACTGATTTCCGCAATATTACTTAGTAACAGATATTGTTATATTTCGGTATTGTCATTTTTCTTCCTTATTTTCTTTATTCTTGCAAAATAAACACACGCACTGCATATTCGTTCTTCAGTTCAAATTTATCATTGTCCTTATTTAATGTCCTTCGTCTGGAAATCTTTCGTCACATTTCCTGTAATCACTTCAGCATCTCTCCATCCCACGTAGAATAGACACATGGCATGGGTAGTACTTTATAACAAATTTCGCCAAGACGCAGCCGGTGTGCTGACGTTAAGTAGAAAGCGTTTTGCTCAGAAAGGTGTCAAACATAACACCGATTTTAGCAAATCAACACATTGAGCGGTGAGGTAGCAATTATTCTCAGTTGTACCCGGGGGCGGGGAGCATCCACATGATAGGTAACAAACAGGAAAAAAACAGGCAATTTTGTACAAGTCTAGAAACTGTACCATTGGGTGTCTGAGCGACGCCGTTCATTATTGCTAAACCGCATCAGGCCCGCATCCTTTTATAGTAACTCTCAAACTCTAGCGAAGAGAAAATATGCAAAAAAAAGCCCACCGTTTTATTTAATTATGGTATACTGCTTTAGTTATAATTCAGTCAGTCACAGATTTAGCATAGAAATAAATCTAACAAAATTGTCATACACAATAAAAAGAGATATGGAGAAAAGAGATAAACGTGCATTTTCTGTCAGATATAAATATTTACTTTGCAAATATTCCGAGCGCTATCGAGAGAAACAGTGTGTTTATTATTTTCTTCGAATGTCAATACGACAGAATATTTTTTATAGACTCTATGGCTGTGCTGTGTCGTTAGTATAAGAAATAAGGAAACAAAAATTGTGTGCCTGACTGTACATACAATGATATGAAAAATAATGCTTTAGACAAGGGAAACATACGTGGAGAGAGAAGTACTTACGCTAATTCTCTCGTTCTTTCTCTATCTCACTCTGTCTCTCTTTCTCTTACACATGCACAGACATACTCTCCTTCTGTCCCCTTCTCTCTCTCTCTCCCTTTCCACCGCGCGCCCACTCACATTCACATACGTATGCAGGTACATAAAAATATATACACATGTAATTGTATATTATTGTATTTCATTTGTGAATTTCAGTATGATTACACACAAACACACACATACACACACAAACACACACATATATATCTGTGTACACACACATATATATTTACATATATGTAAACACACACACACACACACACACACACACAGACGTGTACATGTATGACAAACACACACATGTATATACATATTCATGTATACGTATGTGTATTTTAATTGATAGTATATGTCAATATATTTATATCAGAAATATTTCGACAAAATATATGTGGAATATGTGTTTGCACATAAGAGCATATAAAATAAACACATCTATAATTTTTTTTTGTGTGTGTGTGTGTGTGTATTATGTATAAATATATTTTTGTGTGTATATGCCTTAAGTATATACATATATATATATATATATATATATATATACACGCATTATTTATAATATCGGATAAATACTTCCAACTCACCACATTATGTTTGGTTGTATATTTAAATATTTACAATCTATATATCACAGACAATATGATATATATATTTATATTTCGTAATGCATTCATCGTTATGTACACATGGCGATTTACTTATAAAAGCACAGTTTTTACATTGATTTGCAGGTTTTTCTCCTCCTTCATATTTATATGTCTATGTGACATAGGTATGTGTGCATTCGACCGTTCACATTGGTTCTGATATATAAATATGTGTGTGTGTGTATGTGTGTATGTATGTACGTATGTATGTATGTATGTACGTATGTATGTATGTATGGAGAATGAGTGAGTGTTTTGTGGGAAGGGACATAGATATATACATTCATCCTTATCTATGCATGTGTATGTATATTTGCGTATACATGGTTTTGCATTAGACATGACTTCTAGATTTACGAACACATTACTGTATGTGTATGGATGTGTGCAGATGGACAACGAAAATTATACAAATAATGTATATGGGTTAGAGTGTGTGCTTGTGTAGAGAGACACACACAGACACAAAAGCACCCAGGCACATACCTATATTGTGAATGCAATTTTCGTTCAAATTGAAAGCATGTTCGGAGGAATGCAATCAGCGAACAATTTTATTTGTACAACTGAAAAACAAAAATAAACCAAAAACTGCAAAAGCTCTAGAGGAATTTTCTAGGGTGAACTTCTTCACAATGTTTTCTCTTCTCCCGGTCGTAGCTCCCTTCAGTTACAAGTTTTGTCCAAAAACCGATTACATTGTGAAATTAAGTCTGAAAAGTAAAAATTGACTAAATGCAAACAGATACGATGTTTATAGACGTTATCTACAGTTGTGAGTGGATATTCCAAAGAATATACTTCTATAAGTAGGCGCAGGAGTGGCTGTGTGGTAAGTAGCTTGCTAACCAACCACATGGTTCCGGATTCAGTCCCACTGCGTGACATCTTGGGCAAGTGTCTTCTGCTACAGCCTCGGGCCGACCAAAGCCTTGTGAGTGGATTTGGTAGACGGAAACTGAAAGAAGCGTGTCGTATATATGTATATATATGTATGTGTATGTGTTTGTGTGTCTGTGTTTGTACCCCTAGCATTGCTTGACAACCGATGCTGGTGTGTTTACGTCCCCGTCACTTAGCGGTTCGGCAAAAGAGACCGATTGAATAAGTACTGGGCTTACAAAGAATAAGTCCCGGGGTCGATTTGCTCGACCAAAGGCGGTGCTCCAGCATGGCCGCAGTCAAATAACTGAAACAAATAAAAGAGTAAAAAGAGTATAAGTGTATACCATTCTTTTCAAAAAGCCATCTCAGTTATGATTGTGGCGAGCTGGCAGAAATGTTTCTATGCCATCGAAATGCTTAGCGGTATTTCGTCTGCTGCAACGTTCTGAGTTCAAATTCCACCGAGGTCGATTTGCCTTTCATCCTTTCGGGCTCGATTAAATAAGTACCAGCTACGCACTGGAGTCGATGTCATCGACTTAATACCTATGTCTGTCTTTGTTTGTCCCCTCTGTGTTTAGCCCCTTATGGGTAGTAAAGAAATAGGTATTTCGTCTGCCTTTACGTTCTGGGTTCAAATTCCGCCGAGGTCGACTTTACCTTTCATCCTTTCGGGCTAGATAAATTAAGTACCAGTTACGCACTTTTTGAGCCATCTTCAAATTAAATCTACCTTAGGATAGTAACAGTTAATGTGTTGCTAAAAGATCACTCGTAATAATTCCATTCAACACTGTACTACGTTAAACAATGATGTACTTAATACTCCTCAGTAAATACTAATTTATTAAAATCTCCATTATGGTAGGAATGAAAAAAAAACATTTCATAAAACCCTAGCGTCAGTTATTAGTAACTCTGAAAGAAAAGGGGGAAATAACTTGAAGAAAATGAGAATTAATGTCTCCTAGCATAATGGCGTGTATGTTAGTTGGGCTTCGCATTAATAATATAACTTACAAGTTACAATTGTACAACCAATTTGTCAAATAGTCTTTATATTAAATGACTAGGTCGTTTGTTTGCATCTCGATCGATATTGGAAAATATGTATAGATTCACTTTGACCGAATGACCTGTAATAATTTTATTTTAATACATTTCGTGGACAATACTTTCTTAGATCATTTATCAATGTCACAATCTGCGCTCTATCGAACTGGTATTATACCAAAGGATTTAGTCGTATACTTTCCTTAAAGTGGACTAATATATTTGAATTTACTTACCATAAAATGTACTAAGACACTCCGTCCACAGAGTTAATCTAGGCTTCGCACCATGATCTACTTTCAGTATCAGACAAAATATTCCACTCGTGTTTTTTTTTTCCATATAACGGAGGGTGATTGCCCAAGTATGTTATGAAACAATACTGTCGTCGGTTGTTCATTAAATATATAGTATCTTATTTACAGGAAATTTATCTGTGTCATGCCTTTCTTTACTGCTATATTATAGAATAAACGTTTGTGTTTATATATAATATATGTGCGAGTGCTTGCGTGTGTGTTTTATGTGTGTGTGAGTGTGTATGTGTGAGTGTTAGCCTACTATATATGTAAACGATTATATGCATATATGAATAAAATTTCTTTACATTATAACAAAAATGTGTTTGTCTATGTACTTACATATTCACGAATTCATGATTATGGATATAGAAGCACATACACACTAGTCATGCACACATAAGTGCATATGTATATATATGTGTATGTATATGTGTTTATATATATATATATATATATATATAATATATATATATATATATATATATATAATATATATATATATATATATATATATATATATATATATACACATATACATATATATCTACATATGTATGTAAATATATATGGGTGTCTGCATATATATTGACATATGTATGAGCATATATATATATATATATATATATATATATATATAATATATATACATATACATATATTATATATATATATACTATATATATATATGTATATATATGTATATATATGTATGTATTTATGTATACATACATCCATACATAAATATGTATGTATACGTATCACTCTAATCCAAAGATGTTTCCAACGCTACGCTTTAATGAATACCAACTAGAATCTATTAGACGGGGATAAGACCATCAAAAAGATTCATATCTTGTAACTCACTCATGTGGAACCCCCTGACCCGTGGACGATGTGATAGTATGGTCAATGTATCGGAGGACACTTTCATATTACAGTACAGAAATGGACCAATTATTATAGATACTATTTATGCAAAACTAATTAAAAACATAACAGGATTCTTTACTTATATTATTATACGTATTATAAAAGGCATTAGATGGACAAATTGAGAGAGCTTTCTACTAATTACTTATTTAATTTGCATTTTGATTTCAAAACTGTTGATATTGCACTAAGTTCGTTCTATGTTAGTCGTCGATAAAGGGAATGCACCGATTCCTCACATGTTCCGGTATCTAATTTTTACCGATTAGAACCGTTCTTTAAATCGTTTGGCTTTGTACTACGGTCAGAAATTATTAGCTATTTTAATACTAATTTCGGTGGAAGTGCAGCAGTATTAATAGGTCGGAAATACAGTACTTCTTTCAATCTCATTTTCATTTTCTCCTTCTTTTACTTCATCTGCATATTCTACCGCCTCCTTTCAACCCTTCTTCTCCTCCATCTCCTCTTTTTCTTCTCCTCTTCCTCGTCTTCCACCTCCTTCCACATTTTCTCCCTCTCTTCTCCACCTCCTAACAATCATCAAAATAATATTCATAAGGAAAACAAAAAATAATAACCATGATAATAATAATGGCTTCAAATTGAGGCCGAATCGTTATCACTTCGGACAAAATTCTTAGCGGTATTTCGTCCCTCCTTAAGTACAGGATTAAAATTCCCTTGAGGTAGACTTTGCCCTTCATCCTTTCAGGGTCGACCAAATAAATGCCGGTCAATCACTGGGGGAGTCGATGTAATTGACTAGCCCTCATCTCCCCCAAATATCAGGCGTTGTACGTCTAGCAGAAAGGTATATTTTGACACTACACTATACAACAAGGAATATTCTAACTCTATACCGCATCCATAACAGAGCCGCGTACCGAATATAATATAATTATCCCAAGAAATTAACGAAGTTTGTGTTGACCAAGAGGTTGTATCTGATTAACAGAAAGGATTGAGATTAAAGGCTCTCAGTGTTTGACAAAAGTATATAGTAAAATTCGGTAAGGAAATCATCACATACGACCAAATAACAGCCAAGTAGAGATATACATTGAATACCAGTTATGGTTTGAGATTAACAAATAAAAATAAAAATCTGTCTGCCATGCAAAATATGGAATGTGGTATAATATAGGCAATATAAACACTGTCCTTTGAACGTTTGAAAATGTAAGAAAACAAATTAAAAAACCGGCAAATGAATTTAATAGAAGGAAGAGAATGTATGTATATATATGGGTATATATGTATGTATATATGTATGTATGTATGTGTGTATATATGTATGTATGTGCGTATGTATGTATGTATCTATGTGCGTATGTATGTGTGTATATATGTATGTATGTGCGTATGTATGTATGTATGTATGTACGTATATGTATGTGTATATATGTGTGTATGTGTGTATGTGTGTATGTATGTATGTATATATGTATGTATGTGTTATCCAGTTTCATTTCAAAGTTCCTTGCCAATAGACAGATGTTTTCTACCCTTCGTCCAAGGTTCCTTCATTGAAATTTCAACATCAACAGAGTATCTTTGCATATACGTGTGTAAATGTGCAGCATTTGCAGTCATTGCACGTGCTGCTGATTTGTATATTCCGTTGTAGGAATGCATTCTCATGCATATCTAGACATGCGCAGATATACTGAAATGATAAACTACGCGCACACACACAAACACATATATTCTTATTAATTACATATGTCGCACTCACCCTTTTTTTAGTTATATGCCAAAGATACCTCAGTCAACTGCAGCTTATATTGTTGTCTAGGATCCCATGTTAACTCACGGCAGATTTGATCGAAAATGTGTGACGAGAAGCTTATAAATTCTTACACCTTGATCCTTCGACCAAATTACTATATGTTCCGACTTTTGTGAACACTTACAGATGAATTGGGGACAAATGTGATTGTCCTGTTAAGCCTATTCTTTATAGTTTTATTGTTTTGACTTCCAGCAATTAGAAACTGTAGACGTAACGTTTATATGAACTCGAATAAAATTGAGATTACAAATGTTTTAGCATGAGGAAAATGTATTCGATTGGGGTACATAATGAATCCAAGAGCTCTTCTCCTTTTGCGAGGAGTTTGTCCAGACTTGCGGCTTCTAATGAATATATGTTATTTAGGCTTTCCGTGGAAGACATGGGAATAGAAGAAAAATGAATATAAACTTGTTACGAAAGGGTATTCCTGTTGCCAATAAAACCGAACATATGAAAGTCGTGATTCACATTACCAATGAACTGTTTGACGAAAAAGGGTGGAAAGCCTTCACTATTCTTTCATAAAAATTATTTCCCTTTTGTTCTCTCACTGTACTTTCCACGTATTTTCAATTAATTCCTCTGCGAGTTAACATAGAATCCCTTGACAACATCATAACCTTCATTTGGCTAAGGTGTCTTTGGCCCAATGAGTAGCTAGCGGATTACCCCTTATTTGGGTAATTATTACTTGCGAGATTGTAATAGCAATGAAGCATATGTAAAACTGGATTTTTATCTACTCTATTCCCTATAATCTTTTACTCTTTTACTTGTTTCTGTAATTTGACTGTGGCCATGCTGAAGCAACGCCTTTTAGTCGAACAAATCGACGCCAGGACTTATTCTTTGTAATTACTTATTCTATCGGTTTCTTTTGCCGAACCGCTAAGTTAGGGGACGTAGACAGACCAGCATCGGTTGTCAAGCGATGTTGAGGGAACAAACAGAGACACACAAATATATACACACACATGCATATATATATATATATATTATATATATATATATATATATATATATATATATATATATATATTATATATACATATATGTATGTATGTATATGTATATATTTATACATATGTATATATGTATGTATATATATATATATATGTATGTATATGTATACATATACACATATATATATATATATGTATATGTATATGTATATGTATATGTATATATATATATGTATATGTATATGTATATGTATATATATATAATATATATATATATATGTATGTATATCTATATATATGTATATGTATATATATATATATGTGTGTGTATATATATGTATATATAAGTATATGTATATATATGTATATGTATGCATATGTATATATATACACACATTTATATGTACATATATATGTATATAATACAATTTCATATAACAAAGCTACCCCAGTTAAACAGTTGTGCTCCATGGAGAGGCTAAAAAACCTGATACTTAACATTTCTCCAGACATAATTTATTTCTCCTTGAAAAATGAAATGTTTCCTGTCGGATGTGTTTTGAAGAGCATTTGTTTATATTTTCCTGTAGGTGAAGGGACCGTTTAAATATTCCCTCCACAGGTGAAATTTATTAGTTTAAAACATATATAGCAATAAATTATTTATGTGATTAATCTATGAATTTTAATTAACTCTTCAAATACGGCTTATGCATTATTAATGTATAACTCAAGCTAAATATTTTGCAGGATTTTCCAATAAATCTGCATATTAATCAGAAACATACGGTGGGTTATGTATTTGTGGTACTCGCCCAGAGTCTCGTATCGAGATGTTGTGTTCTAGCGAAACTGATATTCGATGATGTTCCTCCACCTTAAATATACATAGATTAAGGATGTTAAAAAATTAATGCTAAATAGCGATATTTCGCGTAGGATTTTATAGCATTTTAATGTGACAGGCGATATATGCCTTTTAATATTACGTTTAATGTGATGTATAATATCTAAAGCGATGGGTTGGCAGAATTCGTAGCATGCAGGGTAAAACGCTTATCC
Organism: Octopus sinensis; assembly: GCF_006345805.1. Classification (NCBI taxonomy): domain Eukaryota; kingdom Metazoa; phylum Mollusca; class Cephalopoda; order Octopoda; family Octopodidae; genus Octopus; species Octopus sinensis. Next base: position 44,039,913 of record NC_043008.1, read on the forward strand.
GCGTTTCGCTTATTTTTACGCTCGGTGTTCAATTGCTATGAGGGTCTCCTTTGACTATTATCCTTTCGGGATCGTTAAAATAAGTATCAAATTAACACAGGGTCAACGAAATTGACTTGCACTTTGCCCATGAAATTGCTGGTCATCTGTCAAGTGTTGACACCAGTGTTTTATAATAAAGTTTTAGCAAAAGCTCGGAATAATAATATAATAGTAGATACAGATAAAATAAAAAAGGAAACCGAATGAGAACCCATGTTCAAATTTCCGCAAGACACCTGAAGAAGGCTGGAGGGTATATCAGCCGAAACGTTGTGTTAACAACAAACAAGATGAGAACAAATGTCCGTCGAATGTAAATAATGTAAATAGAGTGAATTTAGTTGCCACCGAAGAAATGGAGAAAAAGGGAGATGGCTGTTAGGTCTCGAGGATTCACGTTTTCACTGAAAGAAAGAGTAGACAAGAAGATGAAAAGAGAGGAGGAAGGTTAGAGAAATAGAAAGTACAACTTCTTGGGCCTCAAGAGATCATAGCTTTCCAATAACGAGAGACTTGGGGTGGATGTAGCTGTCTTCAAAATAAATCTGGATTTCCTCTAGTCAAGAGGGGCGGCTGGAAACGGAAAATACTACAGCAACATCAAACTCTCTCATTCCCCAAAAGCGATGCATCAGATGACCTTTTAAATATTGAAATGAAGCAGAGCTAGCAACGGTGTCCCACCATGAACGCACTTGTGAAACTTTAATTAGCAAAAACAATTAATTAATTTTTTTATATTTGCGTATATATTTATATTTATGTATTTATTTATGTGTGCATATGTATTTATATGTATGTATATGTATAGAAATGCAAACGTACGTATAAAGAGGCTTAATCCTTCTATTAAGTGATGTAACTCGTTCAAATAGCACTTACTTATAGACTTTTCCCTTCTGCACACAAAATACAACTGTATGACTACTCGTTATTGTCTCCTTCGCAATTGATACATTTTTGCTCATTCGTTGATCCCCAGAAACTATCGAATTGTCATTGAATAAATCCAGTTCATGGCCCATTGGTTGTGAGTTAGATTCCTGGACCGGGTTGTATATTACGTTCTTGAGCAAATCATTTTATTTCTCGTCAATCCAGTTCAGTAAATTGTGGATAATAACTTGCCACGCTTCTGGTGCCAAGATGTATATCGCCGGTTGCCTTTTTGTTTTTTTGCACAACATCGGTGACATGGAGATGGGAAACAGATATGCATAGGTAACCACTGGTCTTCCATAAACAACTATCTCCGGAATTGTACCTCAGAGAGGAACGTTCTAAGCGCAATCCCATTGTCGTTCGCGACAAGAAGGAAACTTTACGTACCTATATAAAGTCATTTTGTGGGGTTTGCTTCTAAATTTCCCAAATTATTCGTAACGAATAAATTTGGTAATACTTCAGTTTGAATCTTAACCAAAATGTGTTGTCGTAAACGTAATTGGCCAATTAATTCAATAATTGGACAGCAGAAGTGAAGCACTATAATTGTATCTCTACTATTGTTGAGGCGAGTGAAAAAGGAAAAATTTGCCATGCATTGTTGGGTGGTTTGAGACCTTTAAGCAAAGTAGACAGCTTTTTCATACATGATGGCAATTATATTACTATAACGAAGATTCACAGCAAAAGTTTCTGCTTATGTGTGCATGATTGTGGATGTCTGTAATTGAATATCGTTTATGCGTAGCGCATGTGCAATGATATGTATTGAAAATGGAAACACACACTCACACACACACACACCCGCGCGTATGCACATTTTATATATATACATATACAGGTATGCGTAGGAGCACGCACACATGTATTATTTGTGAGATAAATGTTCGCCTTTAGATACTGCACTCTTATTCTGTCTAAAGTGGTAAAATATTTTAAGGCCATGTTGTCATTTATTTGTCACACGCTGGCAGCAAAAGACAAAAGTATTGAAGGATACTGTTTACTTGCTGATTATATATATATGTCTGCATATATATATATATATATATATTATATATATATATATATATATAATATATATATATATTATATATATATATATATATATATGATATCAACAATAATAATAACAAGGTTTATTCCAAAGTATATAGCATTACCATTATTATTTTAATATATACAGCTTTACTTAGACCTACACACCAGTAAATGTTTGGAGTAACCCTTTACTATTTACATATATATATATATTTATATATATATAATATATATATATATATATATATATATATATATATATAATATATATATATATATATAATATGTATGTGTGTGTGTGTCTATAGATATATACACATGCACCCCACTGCACACATACAAGAATGTATATGAGAGTTTTAACAAGAGAAATGCAAGTGTAGGAATAAATAGGCTTAACTCTTCTATTAAGTTATGTAACTCGTTCAAATAGCACTTACTTATAGAATTTTCCCTCCTGCACAAAAACTACAACTATATGACTAATCATTATTGTCTCCTTCGCAATCGATACTTTTTTGTGCATTCGTTGACCCCCACCGACTCTCGAATCGTCATTGAAAAAATCCAGCTCTGCATTGTATTTTTTTATTCACTTCATCACAATCAATTCCACTTCGTCTTTGCTATCAAATCTTTGTCCACAAAGAGTTGTTGTCAACAGAGTGACAGATCTGGACTCTGTTGTGGATCGGTGACCACTGACCAATGCAATTTGAAGATTGCCTAGTTAGTTACTAAAGTGCATTTCTTTGATAAATATGAATCCTTTTGAAATTTGTGTTCGGTACCTTCCTCCCATTGAGACCTCTAAAATTTTTGAGGATGCAAACTCAGTTTTCATAATATTTGCATTCCTGATTAATAAGAAGCGAGACGCTCTTTTTCATGCCACCCACCCCCAAGAACAATCACATGATTTTCTTTACCGATCGCTGGCTGTTGAAATCCTTTGGCCTTCTTGAAAGGCAAGCCAGATTTATTGTCACGGTGTCGAATGTGAAACGAAATAATTTTTTCTAAACTTTATGGATTAAGTAAATAAAATTTAATTAAACTTTCAACGATATCGTTTCAATGGTATACTCCCTAATATTTAATATAGTTACTGTATCAATATGGCTGAATATCTTCAGTAAGTAGTAAACAAGGCTATGTTATTGAATTAATAACACAACATTTAAAATGAAGGCATTCTAGTATATTAGATGTCAACAAAAAGACACAAATATCAGAGCGAAAGAGAGAGAGGCAGACAGACAGAGGGAAGAGAGAAAGAGACGGAGTGTGTACTACACAAAGGGAGGGAGAGAGAGACAGAAGCGATGAAGTGGAGGAGAGAGAAGAAGAGAAGAAGAGAGAGAGAGAGGGAGGAAGAGAGAGATTAGTGAACCTAATTTCAAATTTACGTACAGACTACAATATTTTTCGGAATACTTCTTTCTTTTTCTACTGCGAGAAAATCAATGCAAGTGTTTGTATATATACGGCCACAGTTAAAAAGTATGCTATTTTACAGGCCAGTCAAATATGATCTGTTTGTGCTCGACCGTTATCTTGTGTTTTTGCTACATACGCACGCACACACACACATACACACAAATATTTATTTATATATGTATATATATCTTGTATATATATATATATATATATATATATATATATAATATGTATGTAATATATATGTATGTATATATATATATATATATTAATAATAAATATTAGGGAATAAATCCAAATTTACAGGGAAAAAATCAGATTTAGGATTAAATCGATTTTATAGTAAAATATTATAAAATATTATTCGAGACAAAACCACTATTTTGCAAAACAAACAAGGAAAGACTTAATCAATACATAAAATTTAATAAATAGTCAAAAAACCGCCACTACAATCGTTTCTTGTCTTGATCGACAATCTTCAGGTGGACTTCCAATCTAAAAAAATCAATATTTTAAAATATAAAAATAATAATTTTAAAATAATTAAAGTATGAATGAAAAAATATAAGTATATAATCCATATATAACCTATCTATAATCCATATATAATCAATATATAAACAATATAAACTAAAAAAACCTATCAACAATTAAATATAAAATATAAAATATAAAATATAAAAGATAAAATAATTAAAACAAAAAAAAAAAAAAAATAATAATATAATAATAATACTATATATAAACCATACGCATATACCTAATTATATATAACCATATCTAACTACATACACTAAATCACACACCTATATATATATCTCCCTATACATACACATAAAAATGTCTAGGCAACTATAAATAAATAAAATAGCTAAATACTTCAACACAATACTTATTCATACTCCCACACACACACACATACAACCCACATTCACGCTCTAGAAAACGGACATCACTCAAAACTATGAACGGAGAAATAGAATAAATGGAATTAAAAAATATTCACTTGGTAAAACGAAACTACTTAAAAATTATGAATGATGAAACAATGCAATAAAACAACAGACATCGCAAATAGACACAAATTACTACAAATTCCTTATAAACCTACCATGATAACCAAAACTCATAAAAACATATAATGATAAAATCTCCCTTTACTAAACTCTATAACAAACCTATATAGCAATCCCCCTAACCTAAACATTCACACACAATACAACACGTAAACCACACACCCACGACATATACAAATACCCACACCACTTACACATACCAATACATACATATAACCTCAACATATACTCCAAAAACCCACTCAACCCCACACAGACAAATAAACACAAAAATTATGAATGGATTCTTTTATAAAACTACCATGATAAGCTAAAACTCACAAAACAGAAATGATAAAACCTCCCTTTACTAAACACTAAAGCATACTTATATAGCAATTCCTTTAACCTATACATCACACACAACAAAACCACTCGTAAACCCACACCCATAACAAATACAAACTCCCACCACTCACACACACCCACAAGTACATATAAGCCTCAACATATACACCAAACAAAATACTTTACCAAGGAACTTAACATATATAAAAAGTATAACCGCTCTGGAAACGAACATCTCTAATTAATGAATGGAGAAATGGAATAAATGGAATTAAAAATAAAATTCACGTGGCAAAACGAACACCACTCAAAAATTATGAATGAACAATATAATAAAACAACAACATCGAAAAAAGACAAATTACTACGAATTCCCTAAAAAAACCATGATAAACCAAAACTCTTAAAAAACATAACGATAAATCTCCCTTTGCTAAACTCTATAACAAACATATATAGTAATCCCCCTAACCTAAACATTCACACACAAACACACACGTAAACCACAGACCCACGACTTATACACATACCAAAACTAACTTATAAACCTCCATATACACCAAACCCACTCCCTCCCACACAGACAAATTAACTCATACATCCAAAACCTAAATAACAAACCCATATACACATTCACACACAAACACACACACACGCAAAACACACACACACAACAGATACATATACTCCCTCACATATACGCATATACATACTCACTAAACTCAATATATACAACAATATTTACACACCCACACTCATACAGATAAATAAATTATACAACTAAAACTCGCACACAATCTCATATACATAAACACTCCTATGAAAACAACATTAAATACATCGTAAATAACCAGAATATCAAAAATAACAATATGACATAAAGGTAAATAAAATACATACTTACAATTCAGTGTCAAATTATGAAGTGAAATTAAATTCTTAGCCATTAAAAAATCAAACCAAAATACGTTACCATAGAAATAATATGTAAAAAAAGACTAACAAACAACTTGCAGTAACCCAAACCATTCTCTATGCCTACCTCACTACTACACTATTCCATTCACAATTCCAAACAACGCTAGTCCACCTCCCGGTTATTCACGTGGCAAAACGAACACCACTCAAAAATTATGAATGAAACAATGTAATAAAACAACCAACATCGAAAATAGACAAATTACCACGAATTCCCTAAAAAACCATGATAAACCAAAACTCCTAAAAACATATAACGATAAATCTCCCTTTGTAAACTCTATAACAAACCTATATAGCAATCTCCCTAACCTAAACATTCACACACAAATACACACTCGTAAACCACAGACCCACGACTTATACACATACCTATACTAACTTATAAACCTCAATATACATAGGGAGATATATATATAGGTGTGTGATTTAGTGTATGTAGTTAGATATGGTTATATATAATTAGGTATATGCGTATGGGTGTATATATAGTTTATTATTATATTATTATTATTTTTTTTGTTTTGTTTTATATTTTATATTTTATATTTTATATTTTTATATTTTATATTTTATATTTAATTGTTGATAGGTTTTTTTAGTTTATATATTGTTATATATTGATTATATATGGATATAGATAGGTTATATATGGATTATATACTTATATTTTTTCATTCATACTTTAATTATTTTAAAATTATTATTTTTATATTTTAAAATATTGATTTTTTAGATTGGAAGTCCACCTGAAGATTGTCGATCAAGACAAGAAACGATTGTAGTGGCGGTTTTTTTTGACTATTTATTAAAATTTTATGTATTGATTAAGTCTTTCCTTGTTTGTTTTGCAAAATAGTGGTTTTGTCTCGAATAATATTTTATAATATATATATATAGATATATATTATATATATTATATATATTATAATGTATGTATATTATATGTATGTATGATATATATGTATGTACATATATGTATTATATATATATGCACATATATATATATATGTATGTATATATATATATATATATATATATAATATATATATATAATTATATATATATATATCTATAATATACATATATATATATATATATATATCTATTATATATATATATATACATATATACATATATATATATATAATAAATGCGCCCTTTTTAAAGTCTAGCCAGGCTTATGGGCCCGGTTTCCCGGTTTCTATGGCGTATGTGTACCCCAGCTGGACGGGACGCCAGTCCATCACAGCGTTACTCATTTTTGCCAGCTGAGTGGACTGGAGCAAAGAGAAATGAAGTCTTTTGTTCAAGAACACAATGCCCCGCTCGGTCCAGGAATCGTAACCATAATCTTACGATAATGATGCTGACACCCTAACCACTAAGCCACGCGTCTCCACACACGTACACACACATACACACATACACAAATATATACATATAAATATGTATGAATTTGTCTGTATGTGTGTGTTTGTGTCGACGTATGTGAGTGTGTATATATGCATCTTTTATATGTGTTTGCGGAATGTGAATTTTAAATGTCGATTTCCAGCCACGTATTGTAATTTCTCGACTGTCGTCATTTGTATAAATCCACCAGCGATACGATAATTAGTGGAAATAAATATACACTTGACATATGAATAGAAATTCTACAACGACATAGACTGCTTTAGTCTGGACATATATCTGTAAATGAAGCGATTCCATTGTCCTCTCAACCAAAAGTATGATATACGCGTTAAGGCCGATTAAAATTCATCTGTTGCGTTGAAACGTTCAATAACTGACATTTTGCATTAAACGAGGTTAAAATATAGGTTGCATTCCGAGTTACAGAATAAATATTATAAATATTTTCTTAAGAAGATATAAAATATTTATTTATCTATTCACATGTGTCTTATAGCAATACTTTTCGCTACCTCAAGGAAAACGTGCCTCGTCTTTTCAAATTGATTTTATACATATATATACTATACATACAAAAGATCCCTGAACGAGGATTATTTAAGATGAACAAAAGAACCATGTTTCCAGGGCTGAGTTATTCAAGCTCCAGAGAAATTCGTCTCAACACATTGCTATGATGCTCTTTCATTACTCCCGCTCGTAAACAGAAAGGCACATACTCTCAGCCACTAAGAGACATGCTTCTCTGGTTAAGGTCAAGCAACTGCCAAGAAACGTTTGTGGTATGGTGCAGAATATTTGCCGTAGCCCAGCAGTTGTATCATTCCAATCAGTTGAAATCAGAAGCTATGGGAGTCACTGCCTGGGACTGCATCAAGGCAGTCATTATTATTATTATTGTCATTTTCATTAGCATCTTTGCCTTTCATCGTTTCGGGGTTGATAAATTGAGTACAAGTTGAGTACTACTGTCGATGTAATCAACTTATTCCTACAACCGTTGTACCTATATCAGAAAGTAGTATTACACTTACGGTTATACATTTGTTTTGCAAGATTCTTGATGTGAAATCGTGTGTTGAAACAGATGTTGTTTAGAAATAGTCATTTTGCTAGTTTAGCCAATAAAGACACACGCACTATATATTTGGTGTTAATTTTCTTCAGACAGAGTACTTTCGTCACACTTCTGTGACTGCATCAGTGGTCCTTTGCTTTCTTCTTTCATATTCGTGTGTCTCTCCTTATTAACGGTTATTACTGTTATTATTATTTATTTTACTTTTAATATGCATGTTTGTTACAGTCATTTGCCAGTGTCTTGGGCCGAGTGAAGGTTAAGAGATATTACATTATGACTGAAAGAGTGAGGTGGGGAAGTGGCAGGCATGGTAGCGAAATATCTTCATGTAATACAATACAGGCATTTAACTATGTGGGGTTTTTCTAAGGACGTGGGTAGTACTTGTCGCAACGATCTTTTGGATTTCTGAGAAACATGGTTCTCCTGGGATCATAACTATATTTCTGAAATCCCTTTTCTTATCATACCTACTGCACCTACAATAACAAAAACATCTTTTGCATTTCAATTTCCAGGTCAATATATTTACTTAATTTGTCAAGTTCCTTTATAGATATACTTTTATCAGTGAGGACATATCTATTAATCTAAAAGTATTTTCTTTTAGTATCTTCTTTTTCGGACTACTGGAAGTATTTTCTTTTTCGGACTACTGGAAGTACCAGGGGTCCAATGTCTTTGATTCTATTTTTCGAGTTTAGTTCAGTTTTTAGTATGAGACTTATTCTCCTTTTTGATGTAAATAATTTTTGGTGTTAACATGGTCCGATTTGAGTTTTTTTCTTCTACGGGAGGAAGAACAAGCCTTCTATCATACTCTCAATTTTGGCCAACTTGCGCCGCAAGGTCTCGGAGCTCACAGTGTTCTTTTAAGGCTACCAAACATGCAATACACAGACAACTTCAGCTTTATATATATAGATTTCATATTTAAACGGTTTGATAATATCGAATATTGAATGACTCGGAATGGAATACTGAAGTGTGGTATGTATAAGTCTGAAAAAATTTTGAAAACTTGGCAAAGATAAAAAGCATAACAACAGAATCTCTGTCAGTTTTTTTTTCTACTTCTTTTTGAATATATTTCATTGGTTAATATTCACTTTTAACACTATTTCTCAGAAGCTTGTGAATGCGTTGTGCAGAAGAAGACGGAGAAAAAAACGAAGCGGGAGAAGGAGAGCAGTGGGAGAAGAAGAAGAAGAAGAAGAGAAGAAGAAGAAGAAGAAAAAGAAGAAGGAAAATAAAAGTTGATGAGGACGACGACTAGGATGATGGTGATGGTGATGGTGATGATGATGGGGAGGGGGAGGGGGATTTCAACGAACAAAAACAAATGAGAATCTAGTTTTATAGTGAGAAATAAGTAGAAGGGGCAATAATAGCAGGAGGGTGGAGGAGGGGGTGGAGGAGGAGGAGGAGGAGGAGAAGAAGAAGAAGAAGGAGAAAAGGAAGAAAAAGAAGAAGAAGGAGAAGGGGAAGAGAAGAAGAAGACGAAGAAGAAGAAGGGGAAGAGGGGAGAGAAGTAAAAGAAGAAGAAGAAAGAGAAGAAGAAGGAGAAAAGGAAGAAGAAGGAGAAGGGGAAGAGAAGAAGACGAAGAAGGAGAAGGAGAAGAAGAAGGAGAAGGGGAAGAGAAGAAGCAGAAGAAGAAGAAGTAGAAGAAGAAGAAGAAGAAGAGAAGAAGAAGAAGAAGAAGAAGAAGAAGAAGAAGAAGAAGAAGAAGAAGTAAAAGAAGAAGTGTGTAAGCAATGTGAAAAGAGAAACGTCTTAGTCTTATAAATAAGTAAGATTAACAATTTGGTTTCCTTCCCAAACGCACCAACAAAAGAAGACGAACGATACAATTACTCTTTAAAAAAATCATTCATAATTTAACCGTTCTTGCACTATCGAGAGTAATGTTTTACAAAATATCTCTATCTGCTACATTAAAAATAAAAAGTGTACCTAGCTTTTTCGTACTTGCTTTTTTTTTCTCTCTCTCTTTCTCTCTCTCTCTCTCTTTGGGTGGTGCGAGTGGTGGACGGGGGTTTCGTTAATAAGATGGGAATTGTATCAACTGCAGCAAAAATAAAAGAGAAACAGTGATGTAGATATGTCGTTATCTATTCTGTGAGAAATGAAACAAATATAGGTATTATGATAAAATAATAATGTATTTTGATAAAGACAGGTGATAACGGTACTGGTTGTTGCCTACATTCTGATTGGAGAAATCAAAAGAGAAAGAAGCCAAAACATTTCAGCCAGACATCAGCAACCATTCTATCTATATATCTATCTATCTATCTATCTATCTATCTATCTATCTATCTATCTATCTATCTATCTATCTATCTATCTATCTATCTATCTCTCTATCTATCTATCTATCAATCTATCTATCTATCTATCTATCTATCTGAATGGCACCGCGAGTGTCGCGTTGCTCTCAAGCAACTCTGCCGTCCTGGGTCGACCTTAAGTGACTTCAACACAACCAAAGCATTCTATAGGGGTTTAGTGGAGGGGAGGTACGACGACGAGCTCGGGGCGAACCTGGACGTCGACGAGGGTACCTGACCCGCCTGTTCGGGACGACTTTCGGGCCAGGGCCCATGGACAACTTCCAGAGATCCTGGCCTGGCAGTGCTACCGAGAAGCGCTACCCGTTCGGGATAAGCTCTACAGACACGGCTCGAGAAACACGGGGCCGACCTGCCCGAGATGCGGTCAGAGCGACGAAACCGTTCTGCACGCACTCGTTCAGTGTCCAACAATTTCCGACCTGTGGGCTTATGTCGAACAACTGCTGTCACGTGTGGGACGAGTCGGTTTATCAGCTGAGTCTATCGTCAATATGTCACGCCTCCTTCCTTCAAACGGAAGGAAGAGCTATTTTCATCATCCTTGTGTGGCTATGGCGAAAGAATGTATCTGGTGGACGCGTCTGAAAGGATTGGAGACAAACACTTTCCTCTCTGGTCAATCTCTCATCAACTTCTTCAAGTACCACTTGAAAAGAAAGTGAGAGTAGAGAGGCAAGTTTTGTCTAGCGAATGTTTTAAAAAAAGATGGGTGAATGTTGCAAGAATGGCACGTATGAATGACGAAGCCACCTTGAGCATAGTCCTATGAACCCAGAAATCGAAAACAGAGAGTTACTTATTTGCAAAAAAAAAAAAAAAAGAAATATAAAATGTGACTTCATTGACCGAGGTTACCGTGGTCTTTTCCGTAGGCTTTTCTTTCCACGATAAACCTCACCTGTCCTCCCCTTTACACTTCATATTGACATTTCTGTGATAACGATCCCTATTGATCATTTTTTTTTTTTTTTTTTTTTTTTCCTCTCCCCCCTTTTTTTTTTTTTTTTTTTTTTTTTTTTTTTTTTTTACCCCCCTTTTTTTTTGTCCTCTTTCTCTCCTTTTACGATCCCTTTTGATCGAACCTCCCCCTTCCTATTTTTTTTTTTTTTTAATACCTTCAAAAGAAAAGCTCTACCTTGTAATTTGTTCTATCTGTGTGCAGCCCTGTGTGGCTAATAAAGAAACATATCTATCTATCTATCTATCTATCTATCTATCTATCTATCTATCTATCTATCTATCTATCTATCTAACTATCTATCTATCTATCTATCTATCTATCTATCTATCTATCTATCTATCCATCTATCTATCTATCTATCTATCTATCTATCTATCTATCTATCTATCTATTTATCTATCTATATATCTATCTATATCTATCAATCTATCTGTGTGTGCGTGCGTGTTTGTATTCATATATGTGTATATGTATATACATATGATATATCGAGTATGCGATACAGTCATATATATATATAAATATATACATACATACATATATACGTATGTGTGACTGTGTGTATGTATGTATATATATATATACATACATATACACATATATGTATGTAAGTATGTATATATGTGTGTGTGCGTATGTATATATATTATATATAAATACACACACAAACACACACACATACACACACCTATACATTTATATATAAATACATGTATATGTTTTGTGTATAGATATATGTGTGCGTGTATAATTCTTAGTTTGTAATAATTTACTCACCAAGTTTACAATTTCAGAACGCTATTTTCACACCTGGCAAATGATTGCTATTTACTGTATTTTGATGAGATAATATGTAAATATACAATTATAAAACAGACATGATGACTACAATCACAGCCGAATGGTGCTGAAGACCATTTCCGAAAAATATAGACCCCCGAGTTCGACTTATTTGATCGGTACCATGGACAATTTTCTGAAAATCCTCTCGAGGTGACCCCTCAATCGTTCGGTTCCTGCGATGCTGACAAACCGGCTGACAAAACTGGAGCTATGTCTCGTGTGGAGATTGAGGAGCTGCACTCAATTTAGGCGCAAAATATACAGCCACGAAAACTAACGCACGGACGTAGCGGGAAACTTATTCAATGTTCTAAACTTAATCACGTGTTCATTCTCCACAACACCCGACAGAAAACATTCAAAGCATTGATTCTTTCGTTCTACCACTAGACTCGCTCACTCAACCGTGTCAGCCTTAACGAATGGCGCTAAAAAGTGTCACTTGACACTACCAATCAAAACATTTTCAAAGCATATTATAATTCAAACTGTCGGCCATCAAAGCCACCGTCGGTCAATCCGCAGGTATTTAGCGGGCAAAACGTCAAATGATATTCTTGTTGAAGAATAACACACACACATACATGTACGTGTTTGTGTGTGTGTTCGTGCTCATGCTTGCCCGCCAACTCCGCTTGATAACCGGTGTTGGTTCCTTTACATCTCCATATCTAGCGGTTCGTCAAAAAGTGCCAGAGAGAATTAGAATCAGGCCTGGGTTCGATTTGTTCGATTAATCACTTGAAGGCATTCGAGAAGCATAGTTGGTGTCTAATCTGGAAACAATACATAAAAGAGTGAATAAAGGTTGTTACAAATATACACAGACACCTATATGTATGTGTATGTGCGTGCGTGCGTGTGTGTGCATGTCTGTATTTCTGTATGTCTCTGTGTGTATGAGAGAGCGAGAAAGTATAATAATGCGTATGATTTGCTGGTATGTATGTGAAATTTTATTCATGCAGATACCGAATGCAGAAATTGTTATCGTATTTAATATATTATTACAAATACGATCATGTACTATTATAAGAATGGTGTTCTAATCAGTCTGAAATATATTATACTGTGTGTGATGCGATCCATCTGATAACAAAATCAATACATACTACAGTAGGCCAATTACATCGTGGAAGACACATATTAATCATTCAAAAGCACACAGACTGATGAATTTACATAAATATTTATTATTTGGTGTTAAAATTTTCGTCGCACCGCCTGGAACCTTGTGACTGCCGCTGCTCCACCGCATCTGGTTTGTGCCGAGTTTGTTGATCGGTATATTTAAGTTTCAGGGTTATTAATGTTTTCATCTGTACAGGTCAGTCATTTCGGGTAGGTCTTCATAACTGGTCAGATTACTTCGTATTTCATTTAACTTCACTTACCCTCTCTTCTCTCTTTTTTCTCTCTCTCTTTACAATCACACTTAACAAGTCAAAAATTGATGACTTTAAAGAAAAGGAAATACCATAAGCTACCGAAGAAGAGAAAATCAGATGGGGTAAGTGCAAAATGCTGTACGGGTCGCAGCAGATGTGGGAGTAGAAATGTTGATAGTAGTTATAACCGCAGTGGTAACAGTAGATGACTTCATTTTAATATATTTAATGTGGCGAATATTGGGCTGCCGGGAAATAATTATTTCAAGGGGAAAATGAGTGCATAAATGACTTTAAATATTGTTTACCTGTAGGGAGTTAACGGAGACAACACCAAGAATGTTTTAGTCATAGTGTGAGGTGTTCATTGAGCTTTACCACTCGCTACTATACACAGGCCGATGCACGGATGAGTGAACGTTTAATCAAATATGCATGACTGCTCATTTATAGATATAGAAATATACATATGTTTAAGGAATGGATATTTATAAGAGTAAGGTTATTGTTATTGTTCCGAGAATTTTTAATTACTTAAAGAAATTTGTGTGTGCGCGGAGGGGGTCATATTTAAAGGCGATAACCAATTTGATGTGCTTTAGAGCTTTAATAGATTTTAATGTATGAATTACTATAAATACTGATATGAATAGGATTATGTTTAATATATTTAATCTTAAACACACACACACATACACACACACACACATATATATATATATATATATATATATATATATATATATATATATAATATATATATATATATATATATATATATATATATATTTTGTAGACTGAGAGAACTGAAAGAGAAAAACCGTTCTTCACAAAAATCTTTAAAGAGTAAATACAGAATATCTCACTTCTTAAAATTATGTAATATTAACAAAGTTTTTATCGGGAATTTGATACGAAGTGTAACATAATCTTGTAAGATTTTCTCCTGAAAATATTGTATCGAATCACGGTGTCTGTAACTAGATTCTCCTCCTATATGTATCTTGGATACAGCTGTAATAGCAATTCTGATAATTTGGAATGCTACTGATCAAAGACACTTTAGTGACATCCTTCTGTGATATTTTTTACTGTAATGTTATTGAACAACTGCAAAATGTATTTTATGCGATATCTACTGCTTTAACTCAGTGTTGGTATATTGCACTAAAGTTCAAGGACCACCACTATGAGGTTAATCAATGTTTAGCGCGATATTCCTTAAAGTAAGTGCCTCTCTGTCGGTTACGACGACAAGGGTTCCAGTCGATTCGATCAACAGAGCAACCTGCTCGTGAAATTATCATGTCTGTGGCTGAGCAGTCCACGACCAGGTGTACCCTTAACGTAGTTTGCAGGAAGGTTCAACATGACACAGGGTGTGACAAGGTTGGCCCTTTGAAATACAGGTACTACAAATTTTTACCAGCTGAGTGAACTGGAGCAACGTGAAAATAAAATGTCTTGCTCAAGGACACAATGCGTCGCCGTGAATTGAACTCGCGACATTGCGATCGTGAGCCGATTAGCCTAACCACTAGGCTACGTGCCTTAAAATAATAGCAGTTTAATTTGACATACCTGTAACATCAGCTACGTAGAGAATTGTTTTAAGAAAACGTATCAAAGGAAATATTACTTTGTCTGTGCATCTTCAGAAACCCAGTGATGCAGGTACTGTGAAAATGAAAAAGTTGAAATGAGACATCGAAGTTACCGAAATATATTCTGGAGCATTTTCATCAAGCTACTTGTGTAAATCTGAAAAATATTTCACATTGAAATCTTAATATAACAGATTCCATTCTAAGATCAAACGAATTTGAGGACGTAAGAGTACTAACCATAGGCTGAACATTATTCTATGTGAAATTTTTCTTGGAAGTCTTTTCTTCTGAACAATTTTGGAAATTCTTTGAAGTTCTTTAAATAACCTGTAAATATGCTGAGTATTCCGGCACTTTTTACATCATTGCGTCAAAATGTCTCTTTTATTTTAAGAATTACTTTAAAGCATTTCGTAAGGAAAGTGAAATCTTTTCCTACAAGATTGAAGAAGAGAATCGTGGTTCTGCTTCCAGGAATTCTCTGTACCATTTTATTTCATTTCAGAAACTAAAACTGTCAGACAATTCCCAAGTATTATTAATATTAACAAACCCTTTTAAATTCACTGTTACCCCTTATCACTTTTATATTATTGAACATCAGCTAATCAATCACACAGACACACGCACGCACACACACACACACACACGAACTCTCCCGATAAGTATATACATATATATACATGTACGCGTATGTGTGGGATATATATATATATATATATATGCATGATGTAAATATGTCTTTGAGTCCGTCGGTCTGGCTGTCTAAATGTATGTATGTATGGCTTCCAATTTTTGTGCTCATATTTCTAAATGATTTATTGAAATAAATCCGGATTTTATGTTATATTATTTATGAATATTTCAGATATCGTTCTTTCTGTGTGTGAGAGCTATTTTCCGGACTATGTTGCTAAATATTTATGAGGAAGAAGTCTTGTAACTAGAAAGTATCATAATATGGCGAAGATATAGTGAAAATATATTAAAAAAATACCAATATATGAGTAGATTTCAATAAATGTTACGCTTTGCATTCAACGAAACCCCAGGAAGCAAAGCTTAGACAAATCTGATCTAGACAACAGCAAATAAGGATAATAATATCTAAGCTAACACTCTTGAGAATGGTACTTTTGTGATACAATCAGAGAAAATGTTTAACACCAAAGCTCTGCATATTCTATATTCGGTTCAAATGAGCAAACTAATCTAAATGAAAGACTTGGTTAGTATTTTCATATATCATATGTCATCGGTCTGGAATCCTGTATCGGAAGAAGTGGAGGGAACATAAGCCTGTCAAAATAGTGGAGAATGAAAACATAACCATTGGCTGGGATTTCAGCATTGTTATTCAACGAGCCACTGAGGCCAAGAAACTAAATATTGTGGTGAAATATCATACTGAGAAAACATTTTATTCATAGAGATGCAAAACCATCAGACAGCAACATCTATGAAAGCATTTGAAAATTAAGGTAAATAAAAAATTACTTGAAACTGAAGTTCTAAAAATAGGGCATCTAAACATTACAACTGTATCAGTGATCATAGAAGCGCTGGAGAATAATTCTACGTCACTCTCTTAAAGTCTATGTTCAAATTCCAGGAAGATCACAATAACAGAAGCACCAAAAATCCTTCTTACGCTTACCGGTCTCATCCTAAGAAAAAGCAGTCAACCTAATGATTTAAAACTCTTTATTGTAATATTTGCAAATATTACAACAAACCGCTGACAAAAACCTCAATTCTCAGTATTTTGGTCTCCAGTTCTTGATGTACATTATTTATACTAATAAATAGATATATATAAGTATATCTACACACACACATACACATACACACATATATAGGTATATATTATATATATATATATATATATATATATATATATATATATATATATATACATATATATGTGTATGTGTGTGTGAGTGTGTGTGTGTGTGTTTGTGTGTCTGTGTTTGTGCGTCTGTTTGTTTACGTCCCCCCTGAAAACGAGACCGATAAAGTAAGTACAAGGCTTACAAAGAATGAGTTCAGGGGTCGATTTGTTCGACCAAAGTCGGTGCTCCAGCATGGCCGCTCTCAAATGACTGAAGCAAATAAAAGAATATATACATATGAATATATATGTGTGTATGTGTGTTTGAGCGTGTGTGTGTGCGTGGGTCTGTGTATCGTATTATTATTATTATATTGTGTATACCACCACTATTGTGTATACCACCATATACATCACTGTGAAAACCGAATTGCAGAAAAGTTCCTTGTAACATTGGTGTTGTACCCATTGCCCCATGACACGAAGTAGTGATTGTTTACTGGAGAACATGAGATCTCATACTATTTTTTAATCTTTGCGATACGAAATTAATCCTATTTCATAAAAAAAAACTTGTTAACCCAGTTTTCCAAGGTCACAAACAATTGGTCTATAAGATACAAATCACGATGGTACCTAGGCTAAACGAAGGATATTGTTAGAAATTCATTTTTTTTTACTATTAAGGAAATTAACACTTAATGGGAATGCCTTAAAAAACACGGTCAAAACTTTCCAACTTCTCTATTCATTACATTTCGTGTTTTTCATATCTTTTTTCACCTGGATTCATTCCCGGCTCATCTTCAGGAATGTGTGTTTGTAAGTACGTGCGCGCATGTGTTCGGTGTGCGTATGCCTGTGTGTACATCAGAAATAGAGATAGATAGATAGATATATTGATAGACTGAGAGAGAGAGAGAGAGAGAGAGAGAGAGCGAGTGTGTGTGCATCTGTTTAAACGCAAGATATTGCTTTTGCATAATTTTTTTTTCTGTGACACATTCATTAGTATTTTAGTTCCCGGTAGGGAAATTCCCTGCTTATTTCAACGGAAATACACGCGAAACCACACGGCGTCGCCGTAAATTTAGTACCGTTATGCGCACAATGTAGCTTTTCTGTTTTGTTTTTATTATATAACTATTTTTTTTTCTCGAAAGTGACATGTTTTGCAACGAATGACACAAATATATGTTAATACACTGTAAAGTGCATTTACTCTTGAGATAATAAGAGCAGAAAAAAAACTATTTATTATTATTATTATTATTATTATTATTATTATTATTATTATTATTGTTATTATTATTATTATTATTTTATTATTATTGCAGCGGGAGCTGGCACAATCGTTAGCACGCTGGGCGCAATGCTTAGCAGTATTTCGTTTGTATTTACGTTCTGAGTTCAAATTGCGCCCAGGTCGACTTTGCCTTTCATTATTTCGGGATCGATAAATTAAGTACCAGTTGCATTCTAGGGTCGATCTAATCGACTGGCCCCCTTCCTCAAAATTTCAGGCCTTGCGTCTGTAATAGGGGGATTATTATTATTATTATTATTATTATTATTATTATTATTATTATATTATTATTATTATTATTATTATTTCTATGCTTGTATCAATGCGTAAGGAAACGATGAATTCCCTTTGATAAACATATCAGATTTAATAGCAACCATCAAGAATAAAGCCATCGCCCGACAATATAATTTAGCTTTGCATTACAATTTCACTCTATTCCTAACAGGAAATACACTTTAATATTTGCAGAAATATTCGTCCTATCCACACACCCACACAAGGTATGAACATATATATATATATATATATATATATATATATATATATATATATATATATATATTTGCATACACACATACACATGTTTCTCTGTGCCTTTAGATTTTCTGTTCTTTCATCGAGTAACAATTTTTTCGTTTTAAATATTACACAAAATGCTTGACTCAATATTCTTATTTCAAAAACAAGAAAAAACAAAGTTTTATACGAGTTTTATTTATTACAAAAATCTTGCCATGATTTATTACCCGAATCTTCACTGGTCGATACTAAATATATCACTTTCGCTGATCGAATCAGCCAATATTTGTTATAATCTCACACTTGCTTACATTATATATTAGGATAAGCAGTAAATTTTCAGAAAATATTGCTTTCCTTTTACGTAGCTGCTAATCAACACTTTGCATCCATTAAATAATTTCTACATTTTCCTTTACCAAAGTTGGCTAAAATATGTTTTCATATTTGCTTCTTGTTTAAAATCTTTCCAAAGTTTTGCTGGTGTGGTAAATAGAAATTTCGAAAATTGTTTTAAAATTTCGAAATATTTATTAATTCTTAGCTTTTCTAGTTAATATTTACCCAAATATTTCAATAATTTTGGCGAGATTTCTGGCTTAATTTCGGCTGCATAACGACATTTTTTTTTCCTGTATTAACTTATAATTTTTAATATATTTCATTTGAAGTATTTCGCTCTGTCTTGCAACATATACTTTCCCTCTGAGACAGTGTTGTAGATAATGTTGATGAGGATGGACATGCTGAAAGGTGAGGATAAGGAGGAAAATGCTGACGATGATTACGACGAAAATGACGATGATGATGATGATGAGGAAGACGAGGTGGATGTCGATGATGATGATGACAGTGATGCTGATGTGGATAAAGACGCTGAAAAGGAGGAGTAGGATGACGGGGATGACGGTGCTAATGATGAAGATGATAATTATGATGATGATGATGACGACGATCTCAACGATGACGATTATGATGATGCCACTAACGAACTTGTCACGTGAAACACTATGGGATGTAGGAGCTTTAGGCTAAATATAAATCCTTTTTGTACATGGATGACTTAAACATCTTCGCCAAAAGTAAACAGCGAGAAATAATTAGAAAACCTTCTAAAAGTTGTCCATAGTTTCACCAAAGGCATAAATATGAGTATTAGATTAAATAAATGTATCAAAATGACATAAAGAAGACGCAAATTCACCAGCATTGAAAATATTTACACTAGATTTTGGCGCTGAAGTTAAAGAATTTGATTTTAGTTTCACTATTGCTTACATAATATATTAAGATGAGCAGTATGATAATCACCCATGCAAATACATGAGAAGAGATGAAATTTTATTAAATATTACATATAGAAATATTAGGCTGATATTAAAAAGCGAACTCAATGCTAGATATAAGATAATAGATATGAATGCGCTAAGCCATGCAAATCTTATGTTACAACCTCTATAGAATAAAATGGAATTTAAGAGAATTGGAAAATGTATATAGAAAAAACAATATACCACTGAGCGTATACAAAGGCAGTTATAGGCAGAATAAACCGAACCCGCACACGATGAAGATATGCCCTGATGCATATAGAGAACATCTTTGAAATAGCAAGAGTTGTCCTCGAGACATTCTTAGAAACACATAATATAGCAAAGAAACCAAATAAGAAGGAAGCGATAAAATCGAAAAATGAAATAGACTTCACAGAAACCATTCATTTACGTCCTGAGTTCAAATTCTACCGAGGCCGACTTTGCCTTTCAGCTTTTCCGGGGTCGATCGCTGCCCCCAAACTCGCCGGCATTGTGACAAAATTTGAACGTACAGACCAACAAGAAATAGTTGGTCTTTACATCCTGATTTCAAATTCTACCGAGGCCGACTTTGCCTTTCATCTTTTCCGGGGTCGATCGCTGCCCCCAAACTCGCCGGCCGATCGCTGCCCGCAAACTTGCCGGCCTTGTGCCAAAATTTGAAATCAGTACAGCAAGAAACGAAAAAGTATATCAACAGAAGAATTCTACAGCCACATCGGATTTCTAACAGAATACTGCACATATCTCAGGAAAATGGAAATGTACCAGGTGATGCCGTGGAAACACGAATGGAATTAACGAAGGCGGGGGGAAAATGTCGTAATTAACGCAGTGATATCGGCTTCCTGATCTGCATGCAACTCCATCAACCTCGTCGTCGTCGTCGTCATCGTCCCCTTCATCATAATCATAATCATGTTCTTATTAGCAACCGCATCCTGTTTGTTATTCATTTAGTTCAAGGATTTATCGTAATTTTGTTGGTTTTAAATTTGGCTGCATATAATCTTTCTTTTTGCCTTATTTTTGCAACTTCTAAAAGTTCACACACAGACAGACACACACACACACACACACACACACACACACACACACACGCATACACGTACGCACATTTACACACAAGAAGGATTATTCTACGGCAAACCTACACATTCATTAGTTCTTACAATCTTCTTATTTTTTTTAAGTTCCTTCATGTAGCTTATTATTTCTCTTTTGCAATTCCGTTTCAATTTACAGTTGAGAATATATTCTGCTCCTATTAACACTTCTCCAATGTGCTTGTAGCTATATTTCACTGGTTGTTCCTATTTACGTTACAGTTCAGAGTTAATAATATTTTCTTTAAACTCAATTTGTTTTTCATCTTCAACACTGAAATATATTTCGCCTCGCAATTGAAAACTTCGTTACATTAAATAATTTCTTGCTTGATATCATCATTATAATTTTAAATACCGTTGCCTTATCAAGACCTAACTATGTTTTGTTTATCCGCTTTTTATTGGCGTTCTTGTCTTCTTTATTTATTGTTTATGCCATTCTACGCTTTGTAACAGTTGTCGTTTTATTTTTGCTACTTGTTGTCGCTTCGAGGATGTTCATACTAACGATTTAATTGACGAACGGTAAATATTAAAAGAACAGTACTTAATACTCACACGCACACACACACACACACACGCGCGCGCGCGCGCGCAGATAGATACAGACACACACATATAGTTCAAATTTATAAAAAAAACAAAAGACGAAGATAGGTGTATGAACAACAAGCGAGTGTATTAGCTTGACGCTCGGGAAAAATGGATAAGTCGTTTACGTTTCGAGTCTGCGATCTTCAGTAGAAATGAATAAGAGGAAATAGATAGAGAGAATGACATCTGGGCCAAAAATCTTGTAAAATATTTTAGCTGTTATCGTATTTATTGAAAGCTTTTTGTAATCCTGACTTGTTTTACCTTTGGAATACAATGAACAACTTTTTGACTATATTCCACGTGACCTGTATAGTTGTGATCGCTATGGTTTTTATTATCTCATTCAGTCATACTTAATTTGACGTTACTCCAGTCCACTCACCTGGAAAAAATGAGTTGTGCCTATATTTCAAAGGGCCAGCCCTATGTCTCGCTGAGTCTCTCTGAGAACTACATTAAGAGTAAGCATGTCTGTGGAGTACTCAGCCACTTGCACGTTAATTTCATGAGTATTATATTCCATTGATGAGATCAAATGGAACACGCATCGTCGTAGCCGACGGAGTGCCTGCTAACTTCTATAGACTAAATTAATTAAAGAATCGTACTTACCAAATTAATTATCTTCGGATTAATTGCACAGAATATTAATATTTGCTTACGTTATGTGGTTTTAAATAATTAGCTCCCAAGAAGCATGAGTAATCGAACGAGTTAAAACCAGTGTTGCTGTTTGATTCCTTCATATATCTCATGGATCCGCCATCAGATTCGACGGTGAGCGTTCATGTGTCCTCCCAACCGAACGCCTTCCTCATGATATTAACGTGTAAGCAGCCGAGTAATCTTTATATATGGGAACCATATAATTCTTAGATGGAGTCAATGTAGTCCAACATCTTCCAAAGTTGTATCATGAAATTACACTTGCAATCCATTTGAGAAGCTTTGTACATATTTTCTGTGTTTCCGTGACTGAAGTTGACCCGGAACATTCATAAAAATAATAATAATGGTGTTGCATGCCAAGTTGTGGGATTGGACCTGTTTTCATATAATTCAAAGCGAATGCTTTCCTGATTAGCTTCTTATTTCTTTATTGCCCACAAGGGGCTAAACATAGAGGGGACAAACAGAGACAGACAACGGATTAAGTCGATTACATCGATCCCAGTGCGTAACTGGTACTTAATTTATCGACCCCGAAATGATGAAAGGCAAAGTCGACCTCGGTTCAGAACTCAGAACGTTACGGCAGACGAAATACAGCTAAGCATTTCGCCCAGCGTTCTAACGTTTCTACCATCTCGCCACCTTATTCATGATGAGCTTGTATCAGTGTCTTTCGCGTCCACATATGTTGCAATGAGATAAAATCTCTTTTTTTTTTATAGACGCAGCTAACTCACAACACAATAAATCTAATATTGTTTAGTTGGTCTCGTATATTTGCCGAGACAGGAGTGTAATCTACAGAATCAACTCCAGTCTGTTTATTGCTGGAAAATGTTTTATTAGATATCATGGTTGTGCGGTAAAATGATTTCTGTTCAGCCCTTCGGCGTTGCATTTTGGGCAAGTGTCTTCTATTAAAGTGTGTGCGCGCCTTTACATTTTCTTTTTATCACTAAGAACCGGTGCTGGTTAGATTACGTTTCGGTAGCTTAAAGGTCCGGAAGAACAGGTTGCTAGAATAAGTACAAGAGTACAAAAATTCATACTAGGGTCGAAATGAACCACTACACTCTTCAAGGCAGGGCCCCAGGATGACTGCATTTCCAGGATTAACATTTTTGCATTTGTATATTATATATATATGAGAGTGTGTAGACAAAATTAGTAGGACAAGAAATTAAATATATATTCATGTGCGTTCACATTCCAGCGAACGCGACCTTGACATTCATAACATAAACAGCAATCCGATAGGGAGAACGATAAATGATATCTGTGAGGCGGCGAGCTGGCAGAAACGTTAGCACGCCGAGCGAAATGCGTAGCGGTATTTCGTCTCCCGTTACGTTCTGAGTTCAAATACCGCCGAGGTCGACTTTGCCTTTCATCCTTTCAGGGTCAATTAAATAAGTACTAGTTACGCACTGTGGTCGATATAATCGACTTAATCCGTTTGTCTTTCCTTGTTTGTACCCTCTGTGTTTAGCCCCTGGTGGGTAGTACAGAAATAGAAATAGGTATTTCGTCTGTCTTACGTTCTGAGTTCAAATTCCGCCGAGGTCGAATTTGCTTTTCATCCTTCCGGGGTCGATAAATTAAATACCAGTTGCTTACAGGTGTCGATCTAATCAACTGGCCCCTTCCCCCAAAATTTCAGGCCTTGTGTTTCCATAATATACTACTCATTGCTCTTTATTATTTCCATAGAAAATATATGGAGATATAATAATACTGCTAACACAGTAGATCACAGTCTTGATATGTAAAAATATTTAATATATGTTGCATATATTTTGGTTGCATGATAAAATATGGTGAACCTGCAGATCATTATTACAACTCAGCTGAAAATATGTGTTACCTGATTGTTTTTTCATCCCCTTTTCCGTCTAATTCTCGATCTTTTGCTGGGTCACGTGTGGAACGTTTCATAAGGTTCCTACAATTGTTCGCGAAAGGATAAGCACCTATATATTTTTAGTGACAGCATTCTCCACGCTACCAGATCATATTTGCTTGCGAGTGACGGCTAAACTTCTACACACACACACAAAACACACACACAACACAAACACACACAAAACACACACAAACGCGCGAACGCACACACACATATGCATGGCCCAAAATCTTGTAATATTTCCAATACATTAGATATTTAATACTTGGTTTAAGCATTAGCATGGCAAATCTGTGTCTTGCGTTATGAGACCTTAATTATTAAGTCTATATCTTATTCCTTTTAATCTTAGCTTCAACATCAGATAATTAATGACAACTAAACCATAATTTTCAAGACGCTATTGTTGTTAAACGCATCGCAATAATTGCTGCTCGGTTTCTGATCAATATCACGTATTTCTCATTAGCAATTAAGAAATGTCTATAAAATTAGTTTTAATACATAAACGTTTTCTGATACGGAAGAAATATATGACAATTAGAATTTCTCGTTGTATCTGGTTCAAAACGTTCTGATAATAGTTGAAAAATCATGTTTGTCAAGGATGCTACTCTCTCAAGGATTCTCTTGCAGTTTGACAGGAAATTAATTATTATGGATTATAAAGTGTTTACTCGAAAACAATCTGGAATATTCACACACGGAATTGTATAAAGCTGGGTTGAGGGGAGCTGTAAGGAGAGAGAGGGGAATATATATGAATTACGAGGGATTTAAACGGTGAATATAATCATATCGTTTATTCTATTAAGACGGCCGATATGCAGACCCCATAAATTGTTAGGTCACTTTGCGGTAATACACCCGAAACCCTGCACTCTGGGTTCAAATCGGCCGGGGTTAGCCTGTTCAGCATTTCACTATGTTGCTGTGTGCTAAGAACTTCGTTTCTCGACTACATCGCTCCAGGTTCATTCTCACTCCTTAGCACCATCAGCAAGACGGGCAAGTATCTTCTACTACAGCTCCGGGCCAACCTGGCCCTTATGAGTGGATTTGGGAAATTATTAGAAGGAAAACTGTAAGAAGCATATCATGAATATATATATATATATATATAATATATATATATATATATATATATATATATATATATATATGTATATATTCTACAGGATAAAACTGTTTATAAATGCTAAAATAAAAGTAGTAGATAGATATAATTTTAACGTAACATTTATTACAACAAAACATTTATCACTCAATATGGCCGCCCTTTTGGGCAATTACTGCTTCCAAGCGAGATCAATTTTTTGCAGCTGCTGCAACTATTGACACTCGAGTGTAGTGAAGCATTGGTCTTTGCTTGAAGTATGCCCCATAAATAGTAACCGAAAAGGTTGAGATTTGAGCTATTACTGGGACAGATGTTGGCCGTTAAAAAATTGGCACTTTCCCACCAAGGAAAATCTGTGTTGCTTTTGACCAACGGCATGGTGCAGAATCCTTTATAAGCACCACATAGTTAAGTACAAACTCCTGCTCCATCCCAGGGGACTGAGAGTTCATCAGTGTTTTTAGATCCACCTTTGTGCCGATCTTGAAGCCAGACGCAATGAAGTGTGGATCTACGAAAATTCCATCACTTGCCACGGCTCCAACTGCCATCACAGAGGCAGTGTTCTTAGTCTCAAACACAGTGGGATCATCAGAAGGGCTGTATGTAATCACCGTAGAATTTCTGCGATTCGCCTCAGCGTCTACAGTGAACTCGTCCACAAACACGGGAGTTTTCATACACCATAATGCTTAATAAATGAGAGAAGCTTTGGGCTCTGATTTCTTTGGCCCTGGATGTTAGGAGATGTCGGCGCCGTTGAACAAAGCTAGTCATTCCAAGATTCCTGTTCACATCTCTGGACACCATGGGAAAGGACCCATTGAGTTTCTTTTGGAAGAGTTGTTATGTATGTGGATTCATTCACTTTAATCCAGCGTTTGAGGCCGGTTTTTAAAAGAGTCAGTTTTTAAAAGTCTTTATATTATATTATATATATAATATATATATATATATATATATATATATATATATATTGTGTGTGTGTGTATGTGCGTGTACATGCGTGTGTGTGTGTGTGGGTGTATCTAAACTTCGGTTTTATTACTGAGAGTCTCAAAGAATATCCACATCTGATTCTTAGCTACTGCTGTTCCTTTCCCTCACCCTGCTCCTCCTTACCCTCTTCCGTCACTCACTCTCTGTATTTCCTCTTCCCCATACTTCTCTTCCTGCTACTTCCTCTCTTTGCCTCTGTTTTACAATCTCACGTTTCTTTGTATTTTTCTCTCCTTTTTCTGCTTCATTCCCTTTTCCCTCTATGTTTCCTTCTCTCTCGTTTATATCATTCAGTCCCCACTTCTCACTGTTCGTCCGTTTGTCTGTCTGTCTGTCTGTCTGTCTGTCTGTCTGTATCTGTCTCTCTGTCTCTCACTCTCTGTTTCTTTTTTCCTCCATCTTCGCATCTGTTTGTCTTTCAGTCACTGTCACTTTGCTCTAACCTACTTAAAATGTTTGTTCATCGATCGATTTTCATGTTTGTATGTTTTTTTAGATACAAATGAGAATAATTGAACAACTACAAAACTTATAAACATTCAAATAATCTCGTTTAATGTGTAACATTTCCTTTGAAGTATCAATATAATGAAAAATAAAGGGAAAAACAACTGATTACTGCATGAAAGTATGCGACTATAATATTTCATTGCATTTGAATTAACGACTAATTACTTTTTATAAAAAATAGGTGCCAAATGGTAATATAATAACATTAGGGATTTCTCACTTATCATTTGGTGTACAATTAATGAAGTAGAATTAAGCAAATCTATTAATTGCGCTTCACCATTAATTTCACCATTTTAAACAAGATTTTGTATAAAGTACCTTAGAATGCTGCAGCTGGTGCGGCTGCTGTTGTTGGTAATTAGTGTAAGATCATCTCTGATGGAGAATATTTCTGGTGAGAGACAACCTGAACTGAATAATTACGTTACTTCTATGGCACTATTTTGTTTTCAAAGATGGTCAATTAGTACTTAAAGGCGATTGGATTGCTATTCCTACTGTCAAGGCTCCCTGATTTTGAGGCTGTAGGTTGTACTTTTTCTGTAGTCGCTGATAAACTTGTTCGAACTTTGTCAGTATCATTATTTATTCAGATAGAGTACATCTAAAGTACGGACTAGAATCGTTAAAAAGAAATATGTACAGATATAAATTTGGTATCTGGTCAAATATACTTCTGAGGTATTCAAACTCGTAAGAAACCAATCACTGTGCTTTATCATGAAGGAAATCATCGCTGTAAACAAATATGTTTTGAACGCACAAAGCCAGTTTAAAGCACCCGTTCCCCCTGACCGATGACTGCATGCGTTCTCTCTCCAAATTCCACTTATATCAACTTCAGAGTTCACCTTCACAATTTGCATCCCTTGTTATTCGGCCGCAGACCAACTGTGATTGATCAAGACTAGCTATGATCAAAGGCAAGATGTCCACCCTTCTTCCGCTAGTCTATCGTGTGAAGCGAAGCAAAGATCACATTTCCAATGTTCTTAATTGAAGACGGTAGCGTATAATTTTAGCGAGATTTATCTGTTACTAGCAGTATCGCCCGGCGTTGCTCGGGTTTGTAAGGGAAATAACTATAAAGCATTTTTAGAGAGTTATAGCCAAAAAATAGCAATAAAATGGAAAAAAAAATGGTAAATTTTTTTGAGAGTTAAAAAGGTCGAGTTGCGTCCCCTAGACAGTCTGTGGTTTGTGTTTCTGATTCTCGACCCCATGTCGAATTTATCGATTTTTTTCAGAATTGGGGGAACTTTTCAAAATTTTCGCTGCGTTAGTTTTGAATTATGACATTGGGCTATGTGTGTGTCAAGTTTCATCAGAATCGGTTGAAAGCCGTGGTCAGGGTGAGGGTACAACCTAACAGACACACAGAAACACACACAGACAAACTGCCGTTTATATATAGAGAGATTTCTGTCATATGGAGCAGTCAGACTAGCAGAGATTCACTTACAAGCTCGTCGCTTTCCACAACGATTACATAGATAATAGGCAAATGTTCAGCATTATATTCACCACCTGTTCCCACTTTTATGAAGTGCTTGTGTTGTGAAGATGCCAAAGTTCCAAACAGATATCTTCTGCAATCTCGCTGTAGTCAAGTACGATCATTACTGTTCCACAAACGTTAAGGTGGTTGTTCTATTTTGAATTCTATAAGGCGAAAGATATATATTGTATGAATTCTTCTTCTCTTACGTTTGAAGAACTGAGAAGAACAAAGGCGGTGTTCAGGAACGTCAGCATTGTTTTGGTATCGCGCCGCGATTGACGGCGCTGTGCAAACAATTGAGTCCACATGCTCGCCATTCTAAGCTTATCAATGCATTCAAGTGGTATGTATGTATATGCTTACATATACATAATCAAACGCACTCATACCCTTGTATACGTGCAAACAAAAACACACACATATACACATATACATGAATATACACACACACACGCACACACACACACACGCACACACACACACACGCACACACACACAACACACACGCACACACACACACACGCACACACACACACGCACACACACACACGCACGCACACACACACACACACACACGCACGCACACACACACACAACACACACACACGCACACACACACACGCACACATACACACACGCACCATATACATAATCAAACGCGCTCATACCCTTATATACATGCAAACTGGTAGAAACGTTAGCACGCCGGGCGAAATTCATCTGTCGTTACGTTCCGAGTTCAAATTCCGCCGAGGTCGACTTTGCCTTTCATCCTTTCGGGGTCGATAAATTAAGTACCAGTTACGCACTGGGGTCGATGTAGTCGACTTAATCCCTTTGTCTGTCCTTGTTTGTCCCCTCTGTGTTTAGCCCCTTGTGGGTAGTAAAGAAATATATATACATGCAAACAAAAACACACACATATACACATACATGAATATATACACACACGTACACATACACGCACGCACACACACAAACACACACACACAAACACACACACACAAACACACACACACAAACACACACACACAAACACACACATATATATTATATATACATGGAAATTGGTTTACAAAAAATGCTACCAACAAATTATAGTTCTTAAATCTGACCAAAAGAAGCAGATTGATGCGTTGGTATAATCGGTAGCAAACCTAGTCGCGTAAACAAAGAAGTGTGGGTTCGAGTCCCATGCGTACGGGAAAACATACTTTTTAAAGTTGTAGGCTTATACGCCACATTATTAGACTATTTTCTTTAGTCATTGTGCAGTGATCGCTATAAGACTTAAGCTTATAAAATGCTATTATTATTATTTATAAAATTGTAAAAATCGACGCTGCTTATTATTATTATTATTATTGTTAGCTGAAATAGAAGAGTGCCATTGTTATCAAGTGAACGATATTTCGACATCCCTTGTAACTTCTACAGGTTCAAAAAATATACTTGTCAATCTACTTCATTTTTGTTAATATATATAGGTGTGAGGTATTATTATTATTATTATTATTATTATTATTATTATTATTATTATTATTATTATTAAATGCATATTATTTAAGCAGAGATTTCCCTTGATATACCTTTTATTAATTACTTTCAAATAATAATTTACATATTTTACCAAAAGTTCTACAAAACCTTTAACATCTCTTTTCTTTGCCCATACACCGCAGAAAAATATGAACCTCGATTTCTTAACTCTACATTCTAGTTCGTATTTTGTAGTTGCAACAGTTAAATGGTTCTAAAAATGTACTCACAATGACAATAAATGCTCTCTCAACAGCATTTAAATATCTCCTTTTTTTCGTTTGATATCCATTTACACTCTTTTCTATTATTTGAAGTGTTGGTATACATATATAGTGAGGTGTTCGTGTATACGTGTGTATGTGTATCTACGGGTGTCCGTATATATATATATATATATATATATATATATATATATATATATATATATATATATATATATAATATATATATATATATATATATATATATATATATGTATATACACATATATATATATATACATATATATTTATACGTATATTACACACACACACACATGCACATACACACATAAGCACACTCATACATACATAAATATTTCATACTAGAGCTTATAAAGTGACATTTTTATGCTTAATGTTATGAAAGTACCGATTATTATATTTTTATAAAGCCTGAAATTCATGTAGATAGGTGTGTTTATATATGTGTGTATATTAATTTTAAATGATACCATATATATATACATATATGTATATATATATATATATATATATATATATATATATATATATATATATGTGTGTGTGTGTGTGTGTATGTGTGTGCATATATATATATATATATACACACATATATATACAAGTATATATGTATACACATACATATATGAGTTCATATATATATATATATTATATATATATATATATAGACATGTATGTGTATGTATGTGTAAATATGTACTTGTATGGTGTTTCTCTTTGATCATTTCATTTATCAGTGTTAAAAATATATTCCAATATGTCTTTTTGAATGCTTATAATAATTTTTTCCTAAATTTTATTTTCATAACTATTATATATTTTTATCATTTCCATACGTTTTTTCTCTTCTCATTGAAATAATTTTTTTTCCTTTATTTTAATATAAAATATCTCATCTATAATTTTTACATTATTATCTATAATGTCTGACTTCCAATACATCTACATTGTATTTTTGCAAATATTCTCGTTTTCTTTTTTTTTTCTATCATCACGAATATTTATACCCATTTGTGCTTCTGTTTATTTTCATATTCTCACGTTCGCTATTTCTTTACGTTATGTGTTTCTACCAACTAATTTTGGTGGGCTGTCTCTCCATAGGCATATTACATATTTCGTCAAACATTTTTCACTATTTGTCTTCGAAACGTATTTATCTGCTGAAATTTGAATAGGTTTCTTTTTTCATAAATATCTCCGAATATAAAATTTTAGTTACCTCTATAATTTCCAGTGTATGTATTTTTTTTATATTCCACATTCTTGAAGTAGTTGATACTGTTTGAATCCAGGTGTATTTTCGAAAAATAGTAACCCTAGTTATCATCAATGTAGTCCTTACTTATCTACGCTAATTGTTCCTCCTTGATTAGTTTGCAAGTTCTTCTCAGGCTACAACTTACTTGGAATGAATTAAAATACAACCACATGGTTCCAGGTTTAGTCCTACCGCGTGGCACCTTGGGAAAGTGTTTTCTACTATAGCGTCGGGCCGACCAAAGCCTTGTGAGTAGGTTTGGTAGACGGAAACTGAAAGAAGACCGTCGTGTGTGCGTGTATATATATATAAATATATATATATATGTGTGTGTGTGTGTGTGCGTGTGTGTGCGTGTGTGCGTGTGTGTGAGTGTGTGTATGTATATATAGATATGTGTGCGTGTGTATATATACACATACACACACATATATATATATATATATTTATATTTATATATGCGTGTGTATATGTATCTGCGTTTGGCCCCCTACCACTGCCTGACAACCGATGTTGATGTGTTTACGTCCCCATAAGCTAGCGGTTCGGCAAAATGGACCGACAGAATAAGAACTAGGCTTACAAAGAATAAGTCCTGGTGTCGTTTTCTTCGACTAAAACCCTTGAAGGCGGTGCTCCAGCATGGCAGCAGCTAGATGACTGAGACTAGTGAAAGAAGAAAAGACTGGAAGACTGCAAGCGCTTCCATTGCTTTGGTGTGGGTAAGGCGTCTTTGTTTCCTTGATTAAGACATCAGCGTGATTTGCCTCGATGCTATTTTCCACTTTGGACAAACATGTACCAGTTTATCGTAGTTATATTATCATTATACGCAAAACCTCAACCATTCTTATATGGTTTCCGGTTTCCATCTGTCAGACAAAACATGTCTTCTTTACATTCTAAACCCTCGGTGCTTACTAGGAATTGATCACATAATTCTTTCTCTCTCCAGCCGTTGATTCTGCTGATCTTCTTTCGGTTCTTGAATTCTCTTGCTGTCTCAAGTACTTCTTTCACATTTTTTAAGGTAGAATATATTCTTTGATTACTATGCTCAACAATTCTTCATAATGCGTAGCGCAGTTTTAATAATGCTCAGAAATCTGCTTAAGGGCAACATTTCTCATTAGAAATTCTTTTTTATCGCATCAGGAAATCATTTACCTTTGATAACAGACTATATATGTGATGCTAAATTTCTGTTTAAAAATACCTATTTCTTTACTACCCACAAGGGGCTAAACACAGAGGGGACAAACAAGGACAGACAAACGGATTAAGTCGATTAAATCGACCCCAGTGCGTAACTGCTACTTATTTAATCAACCCCGAAAGGATGAAAGGCAAAGTCGACCTCGGCGGAATTTGAACTAAGGACTTAACGGCAGACGAAATACCGCTAAGCATTTCGACCGGCGCCCTAACGATTCTGCCAGCTCGCCACCCTCTGTTTAAAAATACCACTGTCTACTAGAAATCGAGCTGTAAAGACTAAAATTCAATCCTATTAAATTCAACATTTTCTCCAAAGAATCATTTTATTTCCTACTAAACACCGCCGCTATCTGACCTGTTGTTATTTAACCTAACATCAACGACAAGCGAGATGAAGAAACCCATTCCACTAGTCACACACTAGTCTTTTTAACGTAGGCCAGGAGTATATTTTCTTGCGCAATAGACTTTAGTTAGAAAGGAATTTGACTGCTATTTCTAGTTTGCCCAGCAATCACCATACAAAGTGTTCTTAATTCTGGAGCGCATTTATTTTTCCTTCATTAATTATTTAGTATCTCTTGAGTTAAGTTCTGATGTACGTCACTTCTATTTTTGAATTACTATGAATCTTTCACAGAGGATACAACAGAAATACAAGGCTCTCTCTTTATGATATAGTTAACACAGACAAATTCTCATCTGGAACTTTAGAAAAGTCTTGCATATTTTTAACGTTGCACTCAGAAGATTGCACTTGTAATATACGAATTAGCTGGTCGATTTCTCTTTCTGAAGATCCCAGTTTTCTTGTGAAGCAGTTCTGTTTTCATTGGTGGTCACGTTCTTAGTTTTATCTGTAGTGGTTAGATTCAGCTATAATCGCGTTAGCGATATTTCACGTGGTGTGTATGTATGTATGCATGTATTTATGTATGTATGTATGTGCACATGTATGTATTTACGTATATACATGCATATATATATATATATATGTATATATATATATATATATATGTATATATATGTATATATATATATGTATATATATATATATATATGTCCGTGTGTATCATAAGTTGAAGACGGGAAGGATGGTTTCCTTTCGCAAATACTGACAGGGTACAGAAAGTGTGTCTATAGCCAGCTGGAGGAGTTGTCCTTTTGGGGCTACAAACTACAGTAGCATCCACGCTTAGGGGTTAGCCATATTCAAATGGTAAACATACGTCACGATGTGTTGCTGCTACTGTTTATAACTCGCTCTGAGATTTATCATTGTTTGATTTCACTTTTTCAATATCAGTGTCAATCAATACTGTAAAAAGTATATGTATTTGTGAAGGGAACCAACTTCTCGTCGACAACTGTGATTGTCACACGCCGATGACGGGTCAATACCCTGAAACTCGAGTCCGTGTGTATCATAAGTTCAAGACAGGAAGGATGGCTTCCCTTCGCAAATACTGACAGAGCACAGAAACTGTGTCTATAGCCAGCTGGAGGAGGTGTCCTCCTGGGGCTACAAACTACAGTAGCATTCACCCTTAGGGGTTAGCCATATTCAAATGGCAAATATACGTCACGATGTGTTGCTGCTACTGTTTATAACTCGCTCTGAGATTTATCATTATATTATATATATATATATATATATATATTTATATATATATATATATATATATATATGTATGTATGTATAATTTATAAAGAAGGGCAAAAGAAAAAAAATCTTATGCTCTTGTTTATAAATTTAACCTTTAAAGGTATTTTTTAATATGCTGGCCATTGATAGAATTTCTTTCGAAAAATTTTATCCTATATTAGATGTATATATATATATATATTTATATATATATATATATATATAATATATATATATATATGTACATATATATATATGTATGTATATGTGTGTCTGTGTATGTAAATATATATACATGTTTTATTAAAGGTGCAAAAACATCACAAAAAAACGCTACTCAGAGTTTCCAGTTCCCGTTCGTCAGACAGTAGAGATAAAGCTTTAATCATAATCGTCCGATGAACGGGAACGTGAAACTCTGAGTTAGTGTTTTTGTGCTGCTTTTAGCAGCCTTAATAGAAAACAATATTATTCTACAATCGGTATTCGTTTGCTATTTTTTCCATCCTGTTTTGCATTTATATGCTTACTCGTGTATACACCCACACATCCACACACCTACACACACACACACACATATATATATATATATATATATATACACGTATATATGTGCGTATAAATATATATATATGTATGTCCTTATGTAAGTATGTATATATTTGTTCCTTTTCTTCTATTGTTTTCTCCTATCTAGACCAGTTGCCTTATCTAATTAGCTGAGACTAAACCTTTTTATAGAAGAAATTCATTCGTATTAGACCATACGATTCAATGTAATTAAATTCAAATAAAACATCATTAGCATATTTTATTCTTATCATGATAACCCTACACTATTCTCCTTGCAATCAGCGTCCATTGTTATATCGTCTCAAAT
>NC_043008.1:44078095-44085595 GCF_006345805.1 Octopus sinensis
ATTTTCTGAGTAAAAATTCCGCAGATGTAGACTTTACCTTTCATCCTTTCGGCGTAGATAAAATAAGTACCAGCCAAGCACTGGGTTTGTTACACTCGAGTAGGCCCCTTCGTCCCAAATTTCATGTGCTGTACCTAGATTTCGCAGAATATTTTGCCTGCCGAACAATATTCTTCGCATTTTTTCATCCGTCTTTAAGTTCTGAATTCAACAGTTCGCCGAGATCAGCTATATATTTCATCCTTTCGGGACGAAGGAAATAACCTTCCAGTTAATCACTGGGGGTCAATGTAACAGACTTCCCCTACCTATTAGATCTGCTGGTCTTTCTCTAAAATAAAGAAGAAATATTATTAAGATGCCGAGCCTGTAAGCAAAATGCTCAACAGGATTTCGTTCCACGTTACATCCGAAACAAAAGTCCCGCCGATACCATTAAGCTGCAGCTGTTATTGGGGCTCCGTTTTGAATATTCCAGGACTTAGAGGAGGTATGACTATACATGAATACATACTCTAGAACATACACTCGTGCATGCATGCATATATACACATACATATTAACACCACTTAATTTATGTATAAATCGGTTTTAAGTTGTTTCATTTCCCAATTCTTCTTATATTTTCTAGAGACGCAAATTATTCATAGAACATGATTATTCAATTGTTTTAAGTTCATTTATAATGATTGAAGGAATTCAGATAGCTTCAAATCATGAATATATATTTTATGCAACAATAAAACAAAAACATAAATTGTAACTTTCAAATAACGTCTAAGACATTAATCACGTGCTTAGTATTTCGTATTAAAGGGGACAATTCTTTTCACTTCTTTTTTTGCAGCAGCTTTGTTTAACCTATTACCAAAATAGCACCAAGGAAGCTACTATATCGAAAATGCTATATTTTTCTCATGAATTAGTTGTGATTATTTCGCATTATGTTGGATATGAAAAGATTTATCTCAACTAAAAATAAGATTTTATCAGTTTTGCTAACAGTAAAATAGCAGAAGTTATTCTCGTACGATTTGATTTTTTTTTCTGTTCGTACTTAATAAAAAAATAATAATAAATGAATAGATAAATAAAATGCCTTGGATTCCTTTGCTAAATTTAATGTTAAATACAACATACTTACATCTATTTATGTTAGCGAGATGTCAAAAGGTCCGCAAGCTGTAATACTGCCATATGAAGGTTTGCTTTTTGAGCACGTTTCGAACATGCCCTCGTTCCATTCAAACCCCTATTTTACTTTTTTTATATTAATTATGCATCAGTATGAAACGACGAATTGGTGGAATAATTAGCACGTCGGGAAAACTGCTTAGTGTAGACCAAATTCCTCCGGTGTCAACTTTGTCTTTCATCCTTCAGGGTCGATAAAATAAGTTTGATTAATACACTGGAATAGATATAATCGATTTAACCCTCTTCTAAAATTGCTGGTCTTATGCCAAAATTTGAAACCCTTAATTGTATGTTGGTATAGGCTGCGATCTGGCAGAATTTTAAGGCGGTCAGATAAAATGCTTACCAGTTCTGGCCTCTTATATTCGGAATTCTTACGTCACAGATGTCAACCATGACTTTCGTGTTTTGACGTCGTTAAATTAAGGAATCAGTTGATTGCTGGGATTAATGAAATCGAGTAAAACCCTCTCCTTTAAACTGCTTCTGACAAAATTCGAAACAATTAATTATACATCAACTTACAGGTGTTCGTGCTAGTCTTTAGGGGTTTCAATCTTACCATCCTCGACATGTAATCAGAAATAATACTTTCTGCTTTAGGCAAAAGGCCTGAAATTTGAGAGCAAGGGCCACTCGATTAGATCGGCCCCCAATGCACAACTGATACTAGGCTTATCGATACCGAAAGGCTGAAAGGCGAAGTTGACCTCGACGGAGTATCGAATATGAAATAATGACGTGTATGACTACCTGGAGAAGTATTGCTTATAAATTCTTCTGTAATATTTTCACTCCACAGCCTATCAATATATTGGCTGTTTAAATCATTGTTTGCTTAAGAAAACACTTGGAAATAAAAGACACCGGGTTGAACCCATTGCAAGGTATCTGACGTAAATCACTTTTACCATAGAGTCGAATCGTGTCATTCATGTGAGAGAACCTGGGCAGACGGAATCTGTGCGGATGTTTACTGGGTACATTGCTTTTGAAATACAGTGGCTCAATCTTATCCATCCTTGTCAAGCCGTCTCTGACAAGGGATGATGTTTAGGGTACACGTGCATATGATAGATGCAGCCTCATATAAGGGAGCATTGTGTAAGAGGTGCAGTTGATCAAATAATTGTTGAGATTGATAGTATTTACTTGTTGCTTTCTGTAACGCGAAAACCTGAGCTGCGAAATCCGGGCAAAATACAAAGTACAATGTTGCAAGAGGAAAGACTTATTGGGACAAATCTATGAGCAGAATTCAGGAAAATAGATCGAAAGGTGATGAAGAAGACGATGAAGAAAGAAAAGGAGAGGTAGAAGAGGGACGGGGGTTTGGGTAGGAAGATTTCAAAGGTCAGCAAGCAGACAAGGAAGAAGGAAGAGGAGGAGTAGGAGTAGAGAGGGAGAGGAGGAGAATAAAGAGGAGGACAAGTAACAGGAGTAGAAGAGAAAGAAGTTGAGGATGATAATGAAGAAGGATGCGGACAAGAAGATATAAAAAAGAAGAAAAAGAAGAGAAAGACGGACAAAAAGAAGATAAGGTAGAGGGGAGGAGGAGGAGATAAATTAAAAGGAAGAATCTCCCCAATCTGTCGCAGACAATGAAGAAGTCGTTAACAGCAATTTGAAACTGATGCAGTCCACATGATCTGGCAAGAGAGAATTTTATCTGCTCGAGACAAAATATGTTGCAGGCATGACCTACAATAATAAATAGTAATAGAACACTTACTATAAAACAACCAATAAAGAACACCACACGTACTAGCAATACACACACACACATACACAAACACATACACACTCTCACACACACACACACACACACACACATATATATATATATATATATATATACATACATATGTGTGTGTATGTATGTATCTATGTATGAATGTTTGTATGTATGTACTTATGTATGTATGATGTCTTATTATGAGTAAATATATGAGTGTATATACACATATACATACACACACGTATTTATATATCCATACACACACACACACACATATATATATATATATACACAACTACGTACGTATGTGTGTATATGTAGTTGTAATAAATCGACGACTATAGAAGAAAGTACGTATGTATTCGTGTAGGTAATTATATATATATATATGTACGTGTGTGTGTGTATGTGTGTGTGTCTACACCTATATTGCTGTATATAAGCGTGTGTATATGTATGTTTAGATGCGTGTGTTTGTGTGTGCGTGTTTGTATGCATATACTGACAGTAAACTGCCAATAATAGTCGATGCGTTGTTTTGTTATATAAACAATCTTCATATCTATAGGAGCCGAATGAAGCCAAACACACCGCCATGTTTCTTCACCATGTTGCTTCGCCATGTTAGCATTAAACGAGCAATTACTTCGAATTAGGGATTGAATAAAGTTGATATTATATAACGGAAACATGCCACTTTTTGAGTTTGTTGTTTGTGTTATTATTACAGTTTTTGTTTGTTATATTAGCTGTTGTTGCCTGTAGTGTTTCAGCGTTTGCCTACGTGGTGGAGTTCCTAAGACCATGAGCTTTTCCCTCTCCTGCAGTCAGACGTTAGGCTGTATACTCTTGTTTTCTTAAATCGCTAAGGTTTTATTTGTGTAAAGTTTGCATGCTGTTTTCTGCCGGTCTAGCAACCCGAAGCAGATTTCATTCCAGTGATAGACAGCGCTCTCTGATCAAGGAAAGCTATGGTAAGTTCAGTGTTCCTTCATTTTATCCCCTTTGCGATATTAGTCCGGTTCATGTTTACTATTTCTCCCCATGTATTAAAAATATATAAACAAGAACTTTTACAGTATATATATTAAAAATAAGGCGACGAGCTGGCAGAAACGTTAGCACGCCGGGCGAAATTCCTAGCGGTATTTCGTATGCCGCTACGTTCTGAGTTCAAATTCCGCCGAGGTCGAATTTGCCTTTCATCCTTTCGGGGTCGAAACATTAAGTACCAGTTACGGACTGGGGTCGATGTAATCGACTTAATCCTTTTGTCTGTCCTTGTTTGTCCCCTCTATGTTTAGCCCCTTGTGGGTAATAAAGAAATAGGTATTGTGTTCCTCGTGTTTCTTCGTTTGACTGTGGACAAGTTATCTCAAGAACCGCTGGATGGATTGGATTCGGATGAAACTTTCAGGGATGTTTGGCCTAGTAACTGGCACCAACTAATTAGATTTTGGGATTGATGCGGTACCGGACAAGGATTCTGGATTATTTTAGTGGGTTTTATTAAACTTAATCTGTGAAAGTTGTCGGTTTCATTTTTAGTATTCTCGTTCGTAAGAGCGGACGAGTTTGTTTCGAATATTCTCATTTTAAAAATCATCTCCGGTTAATCACTGAGAGGATATTGGTGTTGGCTTGGCAGAGGTTTGAGCTCTCGGAGTGTTCTTCTTTGTATTAAGACGGCGAACCGAAACGTTTGTGACAGCGTCAGAAAAGATGTTTTGAGATATGTTTTGCGATCCTTTGCTTTCGGAGTTCAAATCTCACTAAGGTTAACATTGCGTTTTTTCCAACTTTGGTCAGCAGAATAAAATATCAGTCACGTAATGAGATCGATGTATTTTGATTAACCTCTTCTCTCGAGAATTGCTGGCCCTGTTCCAAAATTAAAAAAACAACATTATATATCATTATTATTAGTAGCAGTAGTATTCCGCTTGCGTTGCCTTGGCGCAGGTTTGCGTTCACTGAGCGTCCATGTTATCATTTAATTCATATTGTCTCCTTATATATTATATGATACTGTGTTATATTATATTACATAGTATGTCATCTATTATGTCATATTATATATTATATCATATTACATTATATTATATTCATTAATGCATTTTAACCCTTAAAATTAACTGATGTTTTATAGCTAAGATATCAGATGCAAAATTGGAAATCTCTATTACTGTTTATCAAGTTTTCTTTTCGAACTTTACATAATATGCCAACCCGCAAAATAATCACTGTTCTCCAAGTGTACCCTTCATGAAAAACGGTATTTAATCAAACGTGCAGCTTCTGTGAATGTTTCTGATTCCTTCCGTACGAAATATACACGCATGGTTAAACATCCAGCGGATAGATGTTATGAAACTAACGTGAATGCTAGAGTTTGATTGCATGA
The DNA here is from genome assembly GCF_006345805.1 of Octopus sinensis. NCBI lineage: Eukaryota > Metazoa > Mollusca > Cephalopoda > Octopoda > Octopodidae > Octopus > Octopus sinensis. The sequence goes on from NC_043008.1 coordinate 44,083,435, forward strand.
ACGAACATTGCACCGCAAAGATGAAGCTATCAACAAATTCCAAAACTGTAGATTCAGCGCATACGTAGTTAAAATAGCTTAGACTAACGAAAGAATCTGAACGAAATCAAGAATTATATTTTATTTTATCTTATCTATCTAAAATCTACTTCATTTCAGCTTTATAAACTAATAAAGTATCCCACTGGCCGTCGAGGCAGCCTCTATAATTCTGCTCTTCTTGCAAAAACAACAGTCAAATCTCCCTGAAATTACTGCATTAAATAATGCGATATGAGGTTTTCTTTTATCTTCTATCGTTTCATTGTTTTTGTCATTAGACTGCGGTCATGCTGGGGCACCACATTCTGGAATTTTAATCGAATGAATCGACCCTAGGACTTACTTCCTATCAAAACTGGTACTTACTTTATTAGTTTCTCTTTGCAGAACAGCTAAATTTCGAGGATGCAAGCACACCAGCACCGGTTACCAAGCAGTGTGGAGGACAAACACAGACACAAAGACACACACACACACATATATATCTATATACATACATATATATATACAGATGTATATATATATATATATATATATAATATATATATATATACGTATATATATATATATATGTATGTATATATACCACGGGCGTCTTTCCGGTTCCGTCCACCAAATCCATCCATAAGGCTTTGTTAGGCCCGTGGCTATAGTGGAAAATACTTTCGCACGGTGTCACGCAAGCTTTTTACCAAACATCCAGACCCGCGTCTATTTCAGACGTACACAACCATGCTCTCACGACCTGAATTCATTCCATAATTGTGGTTCATCTCAGTTAATCAACACGAAGTACAAACGCAACACCGAAACGCTTCCATGTAATGGTCATCTAACTGAACCGTCTTGTTGTTATTAGTTGATCTGCAACAAACAGCAGCGAAATTACACTGTATTGTCTTAAATTATAAAGCTCGTTCGATAATATACTCCTCTAAATATCAGAGGAAAGACGAGGCGACAACCAATGGTGGATTGCGTCTATAGATATTGGTTGCCAGGGGACTAAGGCGTCCCATCTGCAACTACAATGCTATCATTTTTCTTTCTTTTGTTAAAGTATTCATTTCAACTGTCTACAAACACAGCCAGGCTGAAATAATTAATGCATTCTTCAGGAGTGAATAAAACATTCTCAAACTTGAGGGCATGGGCTTCTTAGATACTAACATGGACGTCCGTTTATGGATTCTAATAACGCAGGGGCCCACTTGCTATCGGGTAAGCTGGCAACCTGGCCAGTCCACCACTGGTGACAACTGTTATGACACTAGTAATCATTTGATCGGTACAAATCAGAGCTGGAAGCTAAATAAAGTGCTACACAATAAATACAACAGCGACAGAGATATGAACTTTCTATTATTGGTACAAGGCGTGACATTTTGGAAGAGATTAATAGTATATCACATGGATGAATAGTAGACCACATGGACCTCAGTGTGAAACTGGTACTTCTTAAATGGATTCCGAGAGGGTGAAAAGCAAAAACAAACTCGGCAGTATTTGAACTCAGAGCTTAGAGACGGACGAAATATCACTAAGAATTTTGTGAAATTATGTGTAGACAGACGCAGGAGTGACTGTGTAGTAAGTAGCTAGCTAACCAACCACATGGTACCGGGTTCAGTCCCACTGCGTGGCATCTTGGGATAGTGTCTTCTGCTATAGCCCCGGGCCGACCAATGCCTTGCGAGTGGATTTGGTAGACGAAAACTGAAAGAAGCCTGTCATATATATGTCTATATATATATATATATATATATTATATATATATATATGTGTGTGTATGTGTTTGTGTTTGTCCCCCTAGCATTGCTTGACAACCGATGCTGGTGTGTTTACGTCCCCGTCACTTAGCGGTTCGGCAAAAGAGACCGATAGAATAAGTACTGGGCTTACAAAGAATAAGTCCCGGGGTCGATTTGCTCGACTAAATGCGGTGCTCCAGCATGGCCGCAGTCAAATGACTGAAACAAGTAAAAAAGAGTAAAAAAAAGAAAGAGACTTTTCAAAACACTGGGGAGCGTATGGAAACTCATCCACATAGGGGTTCCAAAGCACTGACAGTTTTGGAAACGCTTGAAAACAATGACAAAAACCTTGTTCGCATGTATTT
>NC_043008.1:44095595-44103095 GCF_006345805.1 Octopus sinensis
AATTTCGATTCTGTTGAGTTATATTGACGAAGGCTTGCCAGGAAGACTGGAACATAATGGTTTTAAATACACATCTTCCTTTAAAACTTACATGGTTGTCAAGGTTAAAATGTCTTGGAATATAGAATTTTTTATCAAGATTAATCTGGTTCATATCTGTCTTAGCAGCTTTATAGGTCCCTGAGCAAGATAATGCACTTGTCACTTTGGTATTTATTTATTTACAGCGAGCTATAGAATACCTCTTAGCCCAGTGTGGCCGCCGGTGAGCTGCCCAATTTATCCCTATCATCACCGATGTGGATTAAACCAGAAGAACGATAAAACAAAACGTTAGTCATGCTGGTGTTAACTTTTTATTCAAATCTGATTGATAAAGCTGTGTCCAGTGCCAGTTATATTCATGAGTAAGTTCCGTCATTCTTTTCATTATTCCAACAATTTAAAATAAATAGTGACTTCAGTAAACACTTGGAAAATGCACCGCATCAGGTACATTCTTAGATCAAAGAACTTCAAGATCCTTTCAGAATTCCACCCATGCAGGAGCAGATAGAAATAAAATACTATTCCATGAAATGGAAGGATTGGCATAGCGTTGAACAATATATATTTCGGTATTTGTTGCAGATAAAGAAGAGTAAAGAGGTTCACACTTCAAATTTCGCTGAAGCCATATTTTACTTTCAAACATTCAAAGTCGATAAAAAAAAGTGCTGGTTTAGTGTGGTCTATTAATAAAAACGTTTGAGTGTTGAAAAAAAATAACTTTAGGTATTTAGTACGAATGTTTCTTTAAGTTATTCCTTTAAACCCTCACCGAAATCAACTTACCGTTCATTATTCAAAGAATCTAATCATCACGCATGTACATTGATCAATGCCATCTAGAATAACATCCGCTAAGTCTGAATATGTTAATATTTCGTAACGAGTCTAAAGCCTAAGAAAATGGTGTCGCTTTTGTGTTACTCTCTGAATTTCAACAACACCCGCGGCCCAATGTTTCCGCCTGCAATAAGGCGGCAAGCCGGCAGAATCGTCAGCATACCGGACAAAATTGTTAGCGGAATTTTACTCGTGTTTACTTTGAGTTCAAGATCCGCTGAGGTCGACTTTACCTTTAATCCTTTCGGAGTCGATGAAATAAGTGGAACACTCAAGCTAAAACAAATAACCAGCAATTAAACGGACTCCAATCATTGGCTACATTCAATCTTTGCAAATGCTTGTTGCTGTGGTTTCACTGCCAATTCGGCGACTAATATCCGTTCTTCACATTCAAATCTCGGGATTCTGAATTTCACACTTCGTCCTCGGTCGGTCCATTCAATAAGGAATATCTGATTTATTGATGCGGTTTCGATTTTTGTATACTTCCGGGTTATAAAGCTTCTCCAAGTAACTTCTCAAGAGAAATCAGTAACGCCTTCACCAACTCATCGTAATCTCATTATCTGATTTTGCTTGGAGAAATAGTTTCGAAACTTCATCTTCAGCATGGACTTTTGTCAGCCTCCGCTGTAAAATATGTTCTAGCATTGCCCAACTCCAGCATAAGACAGCGAACTGATCGAAACAATAGCACACCTGGTGGACTGTTTAACGGCACGGAGTCCGTGTTTACGTTCTGCTGACAAGTTTGCTCTTCATCCAGTCGGGATCGATAAATTATTTAGTATATGAGCACTGGAGATTCGATGTAATCGATTTACCCGCTCGCTCGAACTTGCTGGCATTGTGCTAAAATTTTGAAACCATTATTTTCTCGCACAAAATAAACATCAGCGTGTTCATTATACAAGGTAGATGAGATATTACTTAAACAAACGGAAAATTTAATGGCTTTAAAATCAATTACAATTCTTTATTTGAATCTTTCGACCAACATATCACGTGGTTTCGATAATGTTTAATCAAGTTGAACAAGTATTATATTCATGAATTAGATTCTCATATAGAAATGTCAAATATTGGTGATAACTACTTTAGAACCACTTTACGTAATATTTTATATGTTAGGCCTTATATCGAGTGGGCCAAAAGGCGCAGCAAGATATTTAACATTCTATTTATATTATTATTATTATTATTATTATTATTATATTATTATTATTATTATTATTATTATTATTATTATCATCATTATTATTATTATTATTATGATTATTATTATTACTATTATTATTAATATTATTATTATTATATAATACTTAGGGCGGCTAGCTGGCTGAATCGTTAGCACACCGGGCGAAATGCTTAGCGGTATTTCGTCTGCTGTTACGTTCTGAGTTCAAATTCCGCCGAGGTCGACTTTGCCTTTCATCCTTTCGGGGTCAATTAAATAAGTACCAGTTGCGCACTGGGATCCATATAATCGACTCAATCCGTTTGTCTGTACTTGTTTGTCTCCTCTGTGTGTAGCCCTCGTGGGGAGTAAAGAAATAGGTATTTCGTCTGCCGTTACGTTCTGAGTTCAAATACCACCGAGGTTGACTTTGCCGTTCATCCTTTCGGGGTCGATTAAACAAGTACCAGTTGCGCACTGGCATCGATCTAATCGATTTAATCCCTTTCTCTGTCCTTGTTTCTCCCTTCTGTGTTTAGCCTTTTGTGTGCAATAAAGAAATTAATAATAATAATACTTAATATAACTCTTGATCACTGTAACAGATCTCAATCTCCCCCTCTCTCCCCCTCTCTCTCTGTCCTCCTTTCTGTCTTTCGAATATATTTCTAATAATCCATAACATCTATTCCATATCAGAATTTTGCGTATTCTCAAGGAGGAAAACCAATTTTTTCCATATCTTTTGAAAATATCTAAAATTTACGTTTGTTATTTTAGCAACAATATGTGGTTAGATTTATGGATATATACGAAGATGAATATGAGAGATTTTATGGAGGTTCAAGGGTTTCTATGTGTGTTTCTAATAATCTGTATTATAGTAGTTATACTGATAATAATAATAATACTAATACTCATAGTTTTCTTCCATATCACTTTACTCTTTTACTTGTTTCATTCATTTGACTGTGGTCATGCTGGAGCACCGCGTTTAGTCGAGCAACTCGACCCCAGGACTTATTCTTTGCAAACCTAGTACTTATTCTATCGGCCCCTTTTGCCGAGCCGCTAATGTTACGGCGACTTAAACACACCAGCATTTGTTGTCAAGCGATGTTGAGGGGACACACAAACACACACACACAGACAGACAGACACACACACACACACGCACAGACACACATATATATATATACATATATACGAAGGGCTTCTTTCAGTTTCCGTCCATCAAATCCACTCACAAGGCTTTGGTCGGCCTGAGGTTATAGTAGAAGACACTGGACCAAGGTGCCACGCAGTGTGACTGAAACCGGCACCATGTGGTTCGTAAGCAAACTACTTACCACAGAGCCACTCCCGCTAGATCATGTAATAATCTCGATAATAATTCCTCTATATCGAAATAGTAAAACGTCTAATCGTTGTAAATTTGAAAATCAACAGCCTAAGGGAGGTAGATATACTGCCGCACTCTTTTCCTGTAAAAATAAAAGAACTTCACTGTTTCTAATGAGAAATCCCCCTCTAAATCGCATGATCCTAGTAAAACAATTTGTTTCATTATTCCATACGGAAAGGAAATTAAAACTAACTTTCCTTACCTGTTTCATGAAAGCAATGAAAGAGGCCACTCTATTTTCAACTCACATCGTATCAGAATTGGTTTCTCCAACGCTAATAATCTCCTACAAATTATATCCTCGCATAACAACTATATTCTTAACAGTAAAAGGATTTTGCTTAATAACTGTAATAATATTAATAATGATAGTCACTCCTTAAATGATAACATCAATCGTAATATTACTTGTAATTGTGGTCCGAATAAAACTGGCGTTCTCAACAGAGATTGCAAAATTAAAAATGCTGTTAATCAATGTAAAATTTCTTCGGGAACTAAAGAGTAGTTTTAGGTTGGTATATCATCCACAGAAAAAAATACATATCCAAACATTTTTCTACATTAAAAAATATTAATAAACGTAATACTACAGGTCTCAGTAAACAAATTTGGTATTTCAAAGACTGTAATAAACAGTTTTCTATGGATTGCAAAATTTTGTCAAGATCCTTTCCGTATGATAAAGGGAAATCCTTTTACCATCTTTGTACGAATTAACAACTCTTTATCCGTTTTTTCCAAACACATTCGTCAACACCTATGATGAGCGTGTTTACATGTGTTTACATTGGAAAAAAACACACTTTCAGCTATTTCAAATATTTGCCCCCTTATCCAACAATATCTACAACTTTCACTTTATTCCACCCCCTATGCATCCGAATCTTTTTATATCATTTCTATCCATTTGTCATTCACCTTCTATTTGTTTATATCTCAATTATTCCTTTAATTCTCCTTCCCTCTACCTTCTCTTCTTCTCTCGTCCTACGACATTAAATTCTTAACGCTACTTTAAAATTATTATATCGACGCCAGTGCGTAACTGGTACTTTATTTATCGATCCCGACTGGATGAAAGGCAAAGTCGACCTCGGCGGAATTTGAACGCTGACTGTAGCGGCAGACGAAATATTGCTAAGCATTACGCCTGGCGTGCTAACGATTCAGCCAGCTCGCCGCCTTTCCCTGCCTTAATGATAACAACAATAATAATAATGGTTTCAAATTTTGCCACAAGGGCAGCATTTTGGGGGAGAAGATGAGACGACTACGTCGAACCGACTGTTCAACTTGTACTTATTTTTATTATTTACATTATTTACATTTGACGGATATTTGTCCTTTGTTGTTAACACAACGTTTCGTTTGATATACGCTCCAGTCTTCATCAGGTGTCTTGGGGAAATTTCGAACCTACGTTCTTATTCCTGAGGTAATTTGTGATATCATTATTATTATTATTATTTTTATTATTATTATATTATTATTATTATATTATTATTATTATTATTATTATTATTATTATTATTATTATTATTATTATTATTTTATTATTATTATTATTATTATTTTTATTATTATTATATTTTTATTATTATTATTATTATTATTATTATTGTTATTATTATTAATATTATTATTATTATTAGTATTATGGAGGTCAAGAAAGTATGAAATGCAACGTCGACTTTGGTGGAATTTGAACTAAGAACGTCAAGACGGACGAAATGCCGCTAAGCATTTCGCCCGTTGTCCTAACGATTCTGCAAACACATACACACACACACAGAGGCATAATTGCATAAGACAAACATAGGGCGCACTCCTATAGGGATTCCGTCTACCATATAAAATAACAATGCACTGGTAAGCCCGGGTAAGAAACACTTGCCTAAGGTATTGCACAGGCAGGCTCTACTTGGAAGCATATGTTTGCAATGCAAAATATTTAACCAAAAGACCATGCTTGCGATCAAAAAAAGAAAAAAAGAAAGAAGCATATAGCTAATTTAGACAATTTACAATAAATTTGAATCAATAAATATTCGTAATGATCTTTAATATTCATCGAATATTTCAAATATTGATTCCTGCGCCATTTTCAATGAAGAAATTATTGACTCTCTTATATATTGATATAACGTTTATTCAAAATTCCAATTCCAGTTTCTCTGGATGGAAATTAATTGCAATATAAATACATAAGTTGATCTGTAAACAGGCAGAGTATAGACGTAGAAAATATCAAAACATATTCGCACAATGCTTCCGAACAATTATTCTCTCTCTCTCTTTCTGACTACTTTCAACTTAGCTTATTATATATTTTGTGTGTAACATAGTGGCTTGCGTTATAATAACGGTTGTTATTTGGCTGGGGGTTTCGTTAATCCAAGTTCATCTCCGATCAATGAGTCCTATTGTTAAAATACATTAAATCCATATGACCATCACGCCTTTGCATTCTTCCATCTTTTCTATTTCAATCACACTGTATTGGGATTACGGACTTCAACGTATCTCTTTTATTAAAAAAACATAGCATGTGATTTGAGAGAGATTTGGTAGAATTTCTCGCATCTTGTTCCCTCCCCAGCTTTTATACCAACTTGTTGCACTCATTACTCGCTTACCCCACTTTTTATCGGGGGCGTTCACCTGGCAACCCAAACCTGTACGATCTCTATTCAATACACACACACACACACACACAGATGCATATGAATATAGAAACCAATGTAAATAGCTTCTATAGGTAATAAAATACTTTATCCATTCAAAACTATTGTTTACCTTCGAATAAAGTTATATAAGAACATCGTTTTCCTGAATTTCATCCGATTGCACACACGCGCACACAAAGACACACACACGCACACACACACATGCCTAGAGTGTGGTGTTGTTTTTCTTTCTGTAACTATATACCCATTATTCAATTGTCTATTTCTGTTTTTTTTTTATAAATCACTGCTTATTAAACGGTTATTACAATATGATCTCGTATTTTGACGTACGTAAATCACATTGCCGACAATATCATCCAGATCGGGGAAACACCTTAAGTGATACTAATCTCTCTCTCCCTCTCTGTCACTGTATTCCTCTCTTTCTCTCATGAGACCAACTTATAGGCATTTTTAGCTCCTCTATTAAAAACCAATTTATTGCTAGATATTAGCTCTTTGATTGACAACCCTGATTATAATTTGAAATATTTCAGTTTCAATTCCATTCAAAGTTTATATTTGGCGTTGCTATATAAAGACGGGCGTATGGTATGAACAGGAATTATCTGATAACGGAGGAAGATAATGGTTGGGTGAAGGGTGTTGCGATAACATCTAAAGTTATCGCAGAGATCTCATCGATCTGCGCGAACTGAATTCTGCTAAGTAATCGCTTACGGTTGATTTACCATTTTATAGAATCGAAAGAATTCAATACATGCTATCTTTCATGAAGTGTTTTTTGTTTTCATTTCTGCATCCAGGAGATTAAGATAGGTCATAAAGCAAAATAAGAACTGCTAGGAAGACATGTTTTTTGTAATGTTTCGAAGACTTTGTTATTCCTAAAATGAACTTTTGTCTCTTCCTATTGTAGCAGTTTAGTCTGAAAAGAATCCATATTGTTTTCTTCATTCTAAAAATATGAAACAAACGCTTTCGCCGAGTCTGCAAAAATCACTTTGAAATAGAAAAACCCTACTTCTGAAATATTCCTTCCTGCTGAATTCTCATTTTAAATTTGTTATATACTCTGTATAGTTCTTATCAAAAGAATATATTAATTATTTTACATTGCATAACAAAATTATTCGGTGGTCTTTCGTCTCTTGGTCCCTAGAGTTTCAGGGGAAACAATTGAATGATCTGTCTTGGGAGTTTTCCAAAGAGTATAGGGGACAAATGTGATATACCTCAGTTCAATACAGATAATGAAAGGGCTTTGGCGAATCATTCGATATTAATGAAATTGCAACGGGATCCTTTGAGTCTAAGAAGTATCATATATAAAT
>NC_043008.1:44105595-44113095 GCF_006345805.1 Octopus sinensis
TTTGAACTCAGACCGTAGCGGCAGAGGAAATACCTATTTCTTTACTACTCACAAGGGGCTAAACACAGAGGGTACAAACAAGGACAGACAAACGGATTGAGTCGATTATATCGATCCCACTGCGTAACTGGTACTTAATCTATAGACCTCGAAAGGCTGAAGGGCAAAGTCGAACTCGGCGGAATTTGAACTCAGAACGTAGCGGCAGACGAAATACGGCTACGAATTTCGCCCGGTGTGCTAACGATTCTGCCAGCTTGCCGCCTTTTCCACATGCCTCATATTAATTGCCAATCAGAGATGCCTCCTCCTATTAGACAATCACACAGTACACTGGCCAGCGTATTGTCTATCTATTACGCTAAGTGTTTCGGCTCTAGTTTATCGACAGTCATTAATCTTAATTAAATCAAACACGAAGACTGACCTTTGTGAAAAATATCTTATTTTTGCTCCAATACCGCCATGATTAATATGAAATTCTTCCTGATTCTTGAAAGACGATTATCTTCGGAATTTATCTTCTCGATTATCTGAATTTACACTAATCCGCTTATCAAATATAATTTTATTATTGCATTTCTCCACATTATTTGTACGGAAGAACATCTTTAGCATTTTTCGCTTTCTCGGGTCACAATCAGGATTTAACATTATTATATAGGACACACATGATAAAAGACGGGTGGAATTGATGGACATAATGCCTTGTCGTGTACACTTGCGCATCTTTATGTTCTGATTTCGAAACCTGCAAAGGTCAACTTTAATCTCCTGAGATTAATAAATTGAGTATCATTGAAATATTTAATACAATAAAATCGATTATAGTTCGCTGGAAATATTAGGCACTATATCTATGTTGGTAACTAATTTTCATGATATTCTTCGATGGTTTCACAAAAAGCAGATGCTATGGAATACCATGCAACTCAAACCAATAAGAAGCTTTAAAATTCAATCAAAATCTACAAATTGATATATTATATCTATATATATAAAGCTGAAGTTGTCTGTGTATGGCAGGTTTGGTAGCCTTCAACTAACACTATCTCTTCCGAGACCCTGCGGTGCAAGTTGACGAAAATTGAGAGTATGATAGAAGAAGGCTTGCTCTTCCTTCCGTATAAGAGAAAATTCAAATTGGACCATGTTAACACCAAAAATTATTTACATCAAAAAGGTGCTTTCTTTCTATGAAAATCCCTATTTTTATGATTTTTTGACTGTGTCGCCATTTTTCGGTGTATTTCAACCAGAAAAATGTTCACTTAAAGAGAATAACAAGCTACACAATGCAAAATTTTTACTTTTCAAAAATTCTAATTTTAAAGGGTCGAAACAAACCCGAGCAACGCCGGGCGATACTGCTAGATTAAATCTAAAATTCTCCAAAAACAAAGCCGAGGATAAAAAACGGGATTCATTTATTTTTTAGCAATAAACAGTTGTTCGAATTCGTTTCGGCACTCTGCGTTTTGTGTTTAATCTTTCCGAGGTCATCTTCGTCTGTTAACCCTCCGAAGTCGATACAATAAAGTAAGAGTGGTGTATTCATGCCTAACGTGTTAGATAACTCGATCCACGCAGAACTGCAGACATTGTGGTTAGATAAGTAGTAATTATAATTTACAGTGGCAATCACCTCGTTATCTAACTTTATCAATGACGCCCCTTCAATTATTCATTGTAGTGGAGAAATCGCAAAGGGGGAGTTGACTGAAATGACGGAAGATGGAGTTGACTGAAATGACGGAAGGCAGTCATTTTCCTTCTTGGCCACAGCGTCATTAATTTTTTTAAAGATTTGCATGGAAAAGAAGTTGTGAGTGGACAGGTGAGCGCGTGCCACATCATAACATTTGTTTAAAGGTGGGTGAGAATACTTTATTCTGAGAATATTCCTGCAAGACAAGAAACCGCAGATACCAAAGGCTACTTCTCTTTTATGCAAAGCAAGTTTGTAGGCTTCATTGATTAACCTCTAATAGATGACTCTGGCCCCTATTGGGAATTTTATTTTGGCATTATATTTTGATGGTTGTTTTGTTTTTAAACGTTTGCTATGAAATTCACTCAAATTGTTAATTTTGTGCATGTATGTATGTGCGTGTGTGTGTGTGTGTGTGTGTGTGTCGGTGCATGCGTCTGTGTACACAAGACACACTGTCCATGTTCTCAGCATTTGGTCCAGTGGCATATCTATGATGTGACTGCTGGAAGAATTAAGAATGCCACCAGAATTGGCTGGCACTCATTATGAGGTAAACTCGCTGAAGCAACGTGAAATAAATTACCCTCTTCAATGATAAACCTGGACAGGGAATTCAACCAGTGATTTAATAATCATGCGTCGTATAATTAAGAGTCAACCGTCCTAAAAACTACTCTGCGCATCTTCCAACGGGAAAGAATAAAATCTTGATTTTTCCGCTGTCATTGGATACATTTTGTTTTACAAAACATTGACGTGTTGACATGAAGCAGGCACTTCATCACGCCTTCCTTGGGATAGTAAAGAATCTAGACAAAATACAGCAAAGAAGGTTTCCCCAGTCATAAACGGTTCTGTCGACCCACTGACCTCTACAGCTAGGCTATTGTAGCAAAGTGTTAAGGGGCAAAGGTTATGCTAATAGGATTTGAAATTTGAGCACAAAGAATCGGAACAACAAAGAATCGGAACAAATGCTAGAATGCTCTAACAGTTCTACCAACGAGAGTTTAACATAATGAAGATGGTATCACGATACATAATTATCGTAATGCTGTCCTCTTTCGCTTGTATCATTGTAGCCATCGTCCACACTGTCGGCAGCAGCGGCAGCTCCGGCAGCAGCAACAACGGCGGCAGAAGCAGCAGCAGCGTCATATATTTTCTACGCTTTTGTCATCCTGATAATCATCACCAACATCGTTATTATTACAAACATCACCATCTCGATAGTAAATCACCGTCACCAGACCATCACCACCACCACGACCAACAGCAACAGCAACAACATCCACAACATCATCATCGTCGTCGTCGTCGTCCTCGTGGTCTTCGCCGTCGCCTTTCTCGTCTTCCTCCTCGCCATCATTTTAGTCAGTCGTCATCGTCATCATCATCATCCTCATGATCATCAGTATTGTCATCGTCATCATCGTCTTTGCCCTCGTCGTTGTCGTCTTGTACATCATTATCATCCTTATTATCACCATCCAAATCATCAACGAACATCATCATCATCATCACCATCATCATCATCATCATCATCATCATCATCATCATCATCATCATCATCATCGTCATCACCATCACCATCATCATCATCATTATCACCATCATCATCATCATTATCATCATTATCATCATCATCATCCTCTTCATCACCACCACCAACACCACCACCACCACCATCATCATCATCATCATCATCATCATCATCATCATCATCGTCATCACCATCACCATCATCATCATCATTATCACCATCATCATCATCATTATCATCATCATCATCATCATCATCCTCTTCATCACCACCACCAACACCACCACCACCACCATCATCATCATCATCATCATCAATCTGCCTCATCATTATCACCATTATCTCAAGCAACATTAATCACCTTTTAACATTATTCCACATGCTCGACATAATTTCAAATCACGATCAATCATTAGAACTTGTCTGAGAAATAAATAAACACAATTTTTGTATGTTTGTTTGTTTGTTTTTTAATCTCACGAAAGATAAACAATTTTTTTTTGTTTTGTTTTGTCGTTATTTATTAAAATGTTATTTATTAAAAAAAAAATATAATCAATGTAATCAGCAAGAATTATACTTCTTACTAATTAAACAAGAAAACAAACAATAGCCTCATAGCCTAATAGCCTCTCTAATTGCAATTCAGAACTAACTATATTCAAATATCAGGACTTGGTAGATGAGGATTTTTATCAAACGATAGCACGCGGCCTCATTTTATATCGAAGTTGGCTGCTGCGGCTTTCTAGCAAGATAGGAGCACTACTTATTCCAGAGGAATGGTATGGAATCCAACTAATTGATGGAGGACAGCAATTGGATAGATATGGCGGCAGAAACTAACTCAAAGTAGTTGTGGTTCGCAACAAAACCGTAGATCGACGCTTTGCCCTTCTGCTGGCGAAGAAAAAATATAGCCATTTGGGTTCCGCTCAGAGACACCGTACAAGCTAATGGGCAATTATCTTCTGACTCTGAGATCCTCATGATGACACGAAGGCTTACCAATGCTGCGATGGCTGTAGTCATTACAAAAACAAAATTACAAAATACAAAAAAGAATAACTAATAAAAATCAACGACAAAAGAATAAACAAAAGAAAAATAGCTTGCAACAGTACTAAGCAGTTCTTACTGTTTCTGAGAGAAGCAAAACATATCGGGATCGAAACGACGAGCTGTTGTTTCTAGGTTCATCAGCCATAGCTATCACGTATTTTTATGACTTAACCAGATATGTAGTCTTATATTTATTTCTTTACTACCCACAAAGGGATAAACATAGAGTGGACAAACAAGGACAGACAAAGGGACTAAATCGATTACATCGACCCCAGTGCGTAGCTGATACTTAATTTATCGACCTCGAAAGGATGAAAGTCGACCTCGGCAGAATTTGAACTTAGAATGGCAGACGAAATACCGCTGACATTTCACCCGGCGCGCTAACAATTCTGCCAGCTCGCCGCCATATGTGGTCTTATATTTCGAACATTGATATCATGCTTGTGTAGTCGTGGATTCAATTTTTGGGACTATTTGACGCGTGCATCCTTCAGAAGTCATTTCATTTCACGTTACTCTAAACCTACTAGCCGTAGATGTGGCAACCGGAGGTAAACCTTGGGACGAAATGGCGTCCATTGCAGGTGGATTTCTGTTGTGCTCATAAAGTATGAATCTTGAAAGATTGTATAATCTGCTATCTCGAGAAATCTGAGCTTTAAGATAAAACTTAACAAAGTGGAAAAGAAACAGTAGCTCCGATGTTTTGATGAATCATAATTATATTAAGACGAAAGGAAAATGCGCAATTAACAGAAAACCCGGAATATCATACACCAGATTCGACACAGAACTAATTTATCGTTATGCTAATTACAACCCAACAAGCAATTCCGTGTCTTAGGGCATATAAACCTAGCGGAGCCCACGACCAATTCCTGCCAAAGTTGCGAGAAAGCGATATGTGGGAAAGGCAGTGAGAGTGAAAAATCGCTTGTCTTTCTTTAACAATATGTGTCATCTTCAAGGCGGCGAGCTGGCAGAAACGTTAGCACGCCGGGCGAAATGCTTAACGGTTTTTCGTCTGTCATTACGTTCTGAGTTCAAATTCTGCCGAGGTCGACTTTGCCATTTGGCCTTTCGGGGTCGATACATTAAGTACCAGTTACGCACTGTGGTCGATGTAATCGACTTAATCCGATTGTCTGTCCTTGTTTGTTCCCTCTATGTTTAGCCCCTTGTGAGCCAAAACGAAATAAGAAACGTAAGCACGCCTGGCGAAATGCTTAGCTGTAATTCGTCTGTCATTACGTTCTGAGTTCAAATTCTGCTGAGGTCGACTTTGCCTTTCTTTCTCTCGGGGTCGATAAATTGAGTACCAGTTGCATACTGGGGTAGATCTAATCGACCGGGCCTTCCTCACCACCCAAATGTCAGGCCTTGTGCCAAGAGTAGAAAAGAATATGTATCATCTTCATGACAACTTTAATCTCGACAGGATTTGAACTTAGTATGCAGGTAACCTGAACGAATAACACAGTACATTCTATCCGATGTAATCTCGTATTCCAAGAACACGCCAATAGTGTTCTAAAGTAGGAAACAAGAAATCAAGCTGCCGCATTCACTTCAGAAGAAACTGGCGTTTAGTGGAAAATATTTGTTTCATGAGATGAACAAAAAGTACGTGAGTGAATTGGAAGACTTTCAACTCGCCATCGGAGATATCTGAGACAATGATTATAGCATTATCAGAAATGCATCTCAATAAGGAATGCAATCATAATGAATATTTTTGTATCATAAGGAGTGACATAATACTGGGAAGACTTATAAATAACAGATGCAATTTCGAAATACATGCATGCATTAATATATATATATATATATATATATATATATATATATATATATATATGTGTGTGTGTGTGTGTGTGTGTGTGTGTCTGTGTGTCTCTGTGTGTGTAGGTATGTATGTATGTGTGTGTGTGCAAATATATATATATATATATATATATATATATAGGAAAACAAGTGATTAAAATACCCAGGCAGATATCAATGAACACTCACTTTTAAATATATAAGTATATATGTTTGTATATATATATATATATATATATATATATATATATATATATATATATATATATATATATTTGAGTAGTTGAATGAATTATCTTGTTATGGATAATTCGGTTAACCGATACCTGGGTAGCAAATTCACATCAGAGAAGACACGTTTGAAGTTACGTGATTTCGTGTGGAAATGTGTATGTTTTTTTTTAAATATAAATATATGAAAAAATGGAGTTGAACGACGAATTAACAAAATTCCCTAATTTTCGACATATGTTTCGAAGGCTGCATATTCCTAATTGCGATGGAATAAGGAGTATATTATGCCACTTTCTCATCAGGAAAAGCAAGGAACTTATGTCAACATCAAGATGCACAAAAACTTTTCGATGACTGCTCACACGGAGCCCATAGTGGAAAAATATATATATACGTATATGTCTGTGTTTTCATGTGTGTGTGTGTGTACATGCGCGTGTATATATGTATATTAATGAATTTATAAAGAAACCCAAAGTTTGTACATTACGGAGAAGAGCGAACACTTCAGTCTTTTTGTTTTATAATAACAGTAATTTTATATTATGTTCTATCATAAATATTCTCCAAATTAGAGCGTCTAAATCGAAATCTAAACAATTAACTGAAAAAATAGATGGACCACATGTGTGGAATAGGACATGATGTTCCCAGAGGGTCGGCTCATCTATTTTCCGTCAACTGCTTAGATTTCGATTTAGTCACACTAATTTGGAACATATAAACAACAATATATAGTTACAGTTATATGCATATAGATCTTCCTCTTGTTTATTTCTGGACGTTCTGGTGAGACTCTTAATGTTGTCCAACGTGTTATTGACTTTCAGTCTTCAATACAGACTTTGATGACGGCAGACATTTTGTTTAGTATTTAGGAAGATAATTTGTCAGTGATGGTCGACGACGACCATGTGTGCATGCAATCACGCATGTATATATGTATATATATAATATATATATATATATATAATATATATATATATATATGTCTGTGTGTATGTGCGTGTGTGTGAATGTCTGTGTGTGTGTATGAAAATATCTAACTATTCGTATATGAATACCCGTATTTCAGGGTATCTCCGCTCTCCCTCTCTCAATCCTTCAATCTTCCCTA
>NC_043008.1:44115595-44120595 GCF_006345805.1 Octopus sinensis
AAGTGTTAGATATGAAAATTCTATCTACAAATATTTTTTACGCTTGTCTGTCAACAGTTTCTACTATTATCTTAAACATCGGCAAGTCGCTTTTGTGTAGTGAAACGCGGCCGTCAAGAACTCGTCTTACGAATGTTTTATGTCTCATGGGAGAGAATCTTTATCTGCCCTGTCCGGTTTCAAAGATTTCACCCCCTACATTGTCACCCATATTGTATAGTTGTAGTTTATGAACGTTGTAAAATTACTTCTTAATACTTTAAAGCACAGTCTAAAACTATATAAATAAGTTTTTCATTACATGGTGCACTTTTTTAAAATTGATATCGCAATATTAACTGTCTACATTAGTGTATTTACATGTAAGCATAATTGAAACTGTTCCATCTTCGTCGATGCTGCATCATACACGATCTCAGAATTCTCGCCTCGCAGATAAATCCACATCAAAATGCTTTACAAAATGATTCTTCCAAAATCGACGACCACTCACTTCTTGAATCTCTGGTATTCCTTTGTTTACCATTTTCGTCGTGCTCGCCGACTTTCGTCTAATTAAGTAAACATTGTTATAAGAAACAAGAAATAGCCTTTATGTTTTGAAAGGTTTCACATTGTTACTACATGATTCAGATGTGAGATACCGTAAGCAACCAAGAAGATTAATTTAGTCTTAAGCTTATCTCGTTTCGACAGCGCCAGATGCGGCTCATCAACTAAGATATCTCACTTTAATGAATTAACAACTATATACATATCTATATATGAAATTACACATCGTAAAATACATATATACGTACAGACATATACCTAATATATATATATATATATATATATATATATATATATATATATATATAATTTCATGAGTCCGTGTTTGTACATGTGAGACAAACGTGGGCTCACACACAGTGACTAAACACACACACCAGAGACGTTTCAAACCATCCTCCCATACTAATTGAAAAATACAGCACAATCTTTTCTTTCTTATTTATTATCAAAGATTATAAAATGATACTGGTTCAAATTTTCAGCCGTACTTTGTGTGTCGTCGTACGTGTAATGTTATATATCTGACATGTGAAATTTATACATCAAACGGTTTTCGATTCTCTATATCATCAAACGAAAGCCAACAAACTACCTACTTACACCTTTTTCCAAGGCATATTACTGATTAGTTTGACTTTTCTAAGTGAGTGATCACGTGATCTTTGCTTTCCAGGCATTTTCATACAAATTTCATACAAAGAATTCGAGCTATTTTTTCCAGCTCGTAATTGTATATAATGTTGAGAAAATCCCTGATCTTAAATTTAGTTTCCTAGAATTTTTTTTAAACTTCTAATACATTTAATGATTTACGGTGTATGATAGCCTTTCTGTTGATTATTCCATTTAAAACTTCCTTGCTATTTGCATGAGGATTTCTCATAGAACAGATATTCCTCGAAGAAATATATTTTACATTGGTATTTCAGATCTCGTTAGATCTTCCATGATAGATTCAAGAAAGGCATAAGAAACGAAATGTCGAATATAATCGCCCTACATTTTTTTTGTCAGGAAAGTCTCCCTGCATTTAATCTCATTTGGCTTCAATGATGTCTTCGTTTTTTTTTTTTAATTTACAAACTTTTAGCGATATGCTTTGCTTCTAACAGTAAACTGCCAAAATTGTTTCGCAATCTCTAACAAATTTTCATAATTGCTACAATGAGGCGCATCGAAGTATCATCGGTTGCAACATTATGTGTAAACACAAACCAGATACCCTCCCGTGCACTGATTATTACTTGCCAACAAACCATGCATTGAAGATAAGTATAAAACAAAAGTACATTCGCAGACATAGTAAGGCAACAGCACACATACATAAGTCTTTGTAAAGATTTGTCAACCTTTGTTCCTAATATGATTCTGCTAATTGCTATAGAAGAAAGACAGCTGAACTGGTTGTAAGACATGTTTATTTTCTCTGGAAAAGGATATGTATTTAAGAACTTGGTTATTTAATATTAATATTTGTTGTCAGGTTTATTGCACAAGTAACAAGGCTAATTTAAGGCCGTTGAGATTATGTTTAGGTGGTAGGTTGTTCACATTCATCGTATTGTTTCACACGCTGTATGTGTCACACAAATTTGCCATTGTGTAGTGCTATAAGAAAGTATATGAATAAGTGTTGCCTAATTATCAAGATACTGTACTTTCGAATTCTAAATCGTGATTTCTCTTTGAAGATAGGTGGTACGTTGTCTTTTAGAAGAAGAAAAAATAATTCTCTTCACGTTGCTCCAGAACAATCAGTTATAAATGCATAACCAACGTCGTCCTGGATTCCTGTTCAGGACTAATGTGTGAATGTTCACTGAACCAAAGAGAGTCTCAACCAGAAGCTACGCACAAGGACAGAGAGTACTTTAAGACCAGCGCTGTATAAATATATATAGTCTGCTCCATGCAAAGTTACAGTGGTGAGAATATACGCATATGTATGTTCTATAGTTCCTATAAAGGTAAATGCTTCAGAATAGCCTAGTAGCTTATATGCATCAGAAAACCTTTGAGTTATTAGAAAGTATTGACGTTCTGTTGCTACAAACTCTAGCATATTGTCGAGTCAGGTGTGTAATCTGAGAAATAACATAATCCGAGATAACATTATTTTCATATTAATAGCAATGTGTTAGAAAAGACACACACACACACGCGCGCGCGCGCGCGCGTATTTATAAGTCAGTGGGCAAACGAAAGGATAGGGCTCTCCACACATTTTGCAGGAGGTATGAATATTATTGTTTAAAACAGTTTGTGTTGGGTTCATGCGACTTAAACCATCGCAGGCGTCTTACAGAAAACAACCCCATTGAGATGCAGATCTCTTTCGTTTGTCAACTTACTCGTACAAGTATCCCAGACCCCGTTATACTTTATCCACAAGCGGCATTTTAACATTTTACAATACATACATGTGACCTCGTGTGTATCGTTGGCGATTTTTTTCCTCCATCTTCCCTTCCTTGAATAGTTCCTTTTCCTATGTTTCTGACGAAGAGCTCCGCTCGAGACGTTAAATCCTCCTTCTTTCTTTCCTTTCCTGAGCGTCATTATACTTGTTCCACGTCCTCGCGTTGTTGCGTTTTCTCTTTGTGTTTTCATGTTTGGATTAACTTCACATAAAACATATATATACATACATATATGCATGCATGCTTACCTAGGTTAGCTCATCATATTTCAGTCAATCGTTGAGAAAAATGTGTCTTTAAATCGGAGTATATATTATTATTATTATGATATAATATAGTAATTATTGTGCAAAAGACTTTCATAGTCGCTCTTTCCACGTAACGTACAAAGCCTCCAGGTTTGTTTAAAATATTATATGTAGTATTAGACAGTTATGTATCTATACATATAATTTGATGTGTTAGAGTATTGGCACAATTGGATGCGCAAGGTGGCGTGTAAGCGTTGAGTGGTTGGATCGATGATGGCCTGAGTTAGCTCATCACTTTTCAGTCAATAGTTTAGTTGTCGCTTCAAATCGGAGTATATATATTATTATTATGCTATATTATTATATAGTTATTATTGTATGGAAGATATTCATAGTCGTTCTTTCTCCGTAACTTACAAAACCTTTGGGTTTGTTTATAAATGAGTAACAAAGCCGTATATGTGTCAATTCATTACGGCTGTTTCAATAGGCTCTTCCTTTAACTGAGTAATGAAAACATTACATCATTGCCAAAAACTCGTTCTTGTCAGATGACTGCATAGACTTCAAACACAAAGCACAAAGCAACTGCTTTAACATATTCGTATCACCAACGGAGCTCAAATATTTATATTGACTCTGCTGCCATATATTCGGCGGAATGAGTTTAGAAAATAGTCTATGTAGTGTCGAACCTACTAGAATGTAGAGGTTATTAGAGGTTATAGTGGGGTGGGGGATAAATAAGAGTAGTGACCTCCTTACATGCAATTTGAAGACAATGGAGGGAATGTAGTCTTCATTCGTCCAAAATTAAATCTGTTGGGAGTTGTAGCTGTATTCTAGACCAGTGCTTTTCAAACTTTTTGCTGGAGCGGAACCCCAAGGAAACATTCCACCGGAGAATTATAAATTACTGCCGATTTTAGCAGTTTTGTAACTTCTTGCGGAATCCCTGGACCGTACTGGCGGAACCCTGGTTGAAAACCACTGTTCTAGACAAAGGTGATTAATCAGTCAATAGCATAATAACCTAATACACTATCTACTGGAACCTTTTATCCGGATTTTTCTATACCAAAGAGTAAGGCTTGGAGTGGTAAAAAGGGTGGAATACCTGATGGGGAAGGGGTAATAGCTCGAAGAAAGGACGATAGGAAGAACTAATAATACTTATTTTGATTGTTAGATTAAAGGGGAAGTTAATGAAAAGCTAAAGGAATAAACATTAAAAATTAGGGGTCGAATATACGTTCAGGGAATAAGGGAAGAGACACACTGTAATTTAACATATTTATAATGTTAAAGCAAAATATAATTAAATATATAGATGAAAGCTAGACTTTACACCTAAAGTTTTAAATAAACGGATACCTTAAGATATAAGAGAACTATTTAGACTTTTCATAAATGTAGTGTATTGAATATCCTGGTAAAATATTATATGATGAATGTATAACGGAAATATTTGTAAGAGAAATAGATAATTACAGTCTGCAATTAAACTGATGATAAAACATTCCCGTTACATACAAGTGGTTAATGATAGGATATAATTAGAAATGAGATCTAATGTATAGGGAAAGTAAATTAGAAATATTACATATATAACAGTGTATATTCAGATACGACATATAAACAAATTTAGTCCTATAATCACATAAGGAATATCATGTATAATTAAAATATATGATAATATAAGATTGTAGTATACAGTTAATTTTATGAAAAGGTATAAACTGTGACAAATTTATAAGTTATAAAAACTATAAAA
>NC_043008.1:44123095-44135595 GCF_006345805.1 Octopus sinensis
CTTTAAACCATACATGTAACTCCCGATGGTGTGCCCTACTCTTGTTTGTCTACTCAATCGTATATGTATCTAGAGGCACGTATATCTATGTATGAACCAATCTCTCTCTCCTCTGTCTGCCTGTCTGTCTCTCTGCATATATATGTATATATATATATATATATATATATATATATATATATATATGTGTGTGTGTGTGTGTGTGTGTGTGTGTGTGTGTGTGTGTGTATACAGGGAGGTTGGTAAGGCGGTAGATTGATAGCTATGTAGGTGGATAGACAGACAGCATGAGAAATAAATAGACAGACGTAGAGATATGAGATCATCTATTTCCTTGAGCGAAGCACACTATTACTCGACAGAAATTTCATGCTTAGGAATTATCAATTTATTCATGAAGTCTACTCCTCTGTAAATCTTCAACTCCGTCTGATATTAGAAATTATCCAAATTATATTGCAGGCAACAGTTTAAATATTATGTGGCCTGGTTTTTTTTTCCCATCTTTTCATAGGAAGACTAATCAGTAAATAGGTTAATATAGTATAGAAAATGTATAAAAATCACTGTGAATCTTGCAATAAGATCATATCCCATTACTTGCTTCGGATTATATAATCAATTCTGCGACACTTTCCTGCATGATCTTGGAATCGGCAATGGTGTGTTTTAGTCTATTAATTTATATACAATAAATTTGATATACTTTTCGTTCGAATGTAATAACTTTAGTTATGAATAAAACGACATCTGATCTTCGTGAGTTTTCCGTACTTATTCCCAGAGATATCTCATGCAACAGATGGCAACGAAGTAATAGACTTTTTGATTTTTCCATTATTCGGTACTGCATGTTTTCTGGAATTTTCCATCACTGAACAATGCAGTTCTTCTCATGTCTTTCCAAATAGTCTATACTCAATGAAGCTACATCATGAATTTCTGTTATCAACTTAAAAGCTTTATCGCAGAAGGCTGTAGGAAGGCAGGTATTATGACCCGACACGTATACACACACGCGTCTTCTTTACATTTAAGATACGTGTGTATGAGTGTATGCATTTATATGTGTAAGTACATAGATATACATTCATATATATGCATGTATGTATGTATATGCATATACACACATTTATATAAACACCTGTGTGCATGTATGTATATATTATATATATATAATATATATATATATATATATATGTATGTATGTATGTATGTATGTATATACTTGTTCATACACCTGTCTTCGTTGTTTTATTTTTCTGTAATTTTAACTATGTATATATATATATATACGTGTATATATATATATATATAATATAATATATATATATATATATATATATATATATATATATATATTCATATATACATACATATATATGAATATATACATGCAATATGGGTACAGGATATGAAAAAAATGTTGAATACAATCAGAAACGAAAACATAACTACAAAAACATAGAAAACGAACTTTTTTTCGAACACCAAAAAAAAACAAAGAAACTAGAGATGCAACATAAAGAACATTCCCCTTCATCAGTTGTCCCCGCTTTTTCATCTACTCCACGTTTTGAAGGCAAGGACAATACCCGACTATATATATATATATAATATATATATATATATATATACACGTGTGAGTGGACAAACGATGTCATTCAAATTCAAAATGGTTGACGACTAACATCACGCTTGAAACACATGAGTACTACCAATTTGAATCAACTGTTTTGATCCATATATATAATATATATATATATATATATATATATATATATATATATATGAGTAGTAAAAGTTAAACCAATGGATTTGGATGACGAAAACTGAAAAAAGCTGGTACATTTAAACACAAAGAGGTGAACCCTTAACAGGTTTACTATTTCTCACCATGTATTAAAAAGATATAAACAAGACCTAGAGTGTATATATTAAACATAAGGCAGTGAACTGGCAGAAACGTTAGCACGCCAGTCGAAATGCTTAGCGGTATTTCGTCTGCTACTACGTTCTGAGTTTAAATTCCCCAGAGGTCAACTTTGCCCTTCATCCTTTCGGGGTCGATTAGATAAGTACCAGTTACGCACTGGGGTCGATGTAATCGACTTAATCCGTTTGTCTGTCCTTGTTTGTCCTCTCTCTGTTTAGCCCCTTGTGGGTAGTAAAGAAATAGGTATTTCGTCTGCCGCTACGTTCTGAAGTCAAATACCGCCGAGGTTGACTTTGCCTTTCATCCTTTCGGAGTCGATAAATTAAGTATCAGTGACACACTGAGGTCGATGTAATCGACTTAATCCGTTTTTCCCTCCTTGTTTGTCTCCTCTATGTTTAGCTCCTTACGGGCAATAAATAAATGAAAAACGTTAGCAACCCGGGCGAAATGCGTAGCAGTATTTCATGTCTTTACGTTCTGAATCCAAATTCTGTCGATGTCATCATTTCGTGGTCGATCAATTAAGTACCAGTTACGTACTGGAGTCGATATTATCAACAGTCCCCTCCCCCAAACTTTCGGGCCTTGTGCCTAGAGTAGAGAAGAATATTACTTTCATTTTGATTTTATTTTAGCATGTCAGCTTGAACTGCATAGTTTTCAACGGCAAGGAAGCCCAGGTTTTCACCGGTATTTTTTTTGCAGTTAACCAAACGAAATATTCAACATTACATTACTATTTCATACCAAAGCGATAAGCCGATGACTCATTGAAAAAGGTATTTATTAAAGCATAAAAATATCATAATGTTTTCCGCATTTCTTGTTATATAATGTAGGTTGGGCTCTGCATTGTAGCCTGTCTGCCTATCCTCCGGTGAGGAGATTAGAATCATAGCGCGTAGAGGTAGAAATTTAAAGTGGAACCAATTATAAAGCTCCGAACTCACTAGTAACGTGTCACGCATGATAGCACACTGTTAATTACTAATCACACACAACCATACACACACATATCTGTGGATACATGTATTTCACTTTATAGCTATATCTAGCTATAACTGTTTGTGCGAGTGTGCCTTGATTCACATGTGTGTGATGAAGGACGAATGAAAAATAGATAAATAGAAAGTTAGACGATGAGATAAACTCAAAAAGAAAACCAACGACAGTAATATAAGAGGAAATAGGTTAATGAAATAAATAGTTTAATAAAAATTGAGATTATCGGTTTTCTGCAAGCTATTTACAATTCCAACTTTCATTTAATCATTATAACGAATTCCTGTCAGGCTTGTTTACCGTTCTATAATCACGATCAATCGAAGAATATTATTTTTCTTTCGTTGTTAATACAATGCAGATTACTAAAGCATATTGAATGAAATGAACTATTTAAATTTCTAATTTCAGAAATCGTTTTCATTTAAATGATTTTTAATTTACTTGACCGCCTTCGCTCATTTAAAAGAACAAAAAAATAAAGTGCAAACTCCTGAGATTAAATGAAATTTTGGTTTTCATTTTTTTTTATATGGAAGATACTTTGGGGTGGAGGGGTGATATGAATATATTTGCTTTGATGCTTATAAGACTGGTGTCAGGATATTGTTTTAGGTGAAGAAAACGATACTCGTTATGGCCGTCTTGAAATGTTGCTAAATATAGTGATCTGTTGTAAAGAAAGCAACAGAAAATGGATGATGTTTTTCATATCCTATTAAATACTTAAGAGATTATCCATTCCTTTCATCCTCTACCCAGTTATGGGAGATGGTTTTGGCAATGAACTTTCCGTCGTACGAATTCATTGTTGACTTCGATCACATTCTCATGAATAATAATGCCAATCACAAGACCTCTCCCTCTCTCTCTCTTTCTACCTCACTATCTCTTCTCTCTCTTTCTCTCTACCTTTGACCAGGAGCCAAGAAAATTAAGGTTAACTAAATGTCATAATAAGCTTCATATCTCATATATCTTGAGACATTTGGTTTTCTTATTTTAGAAATGCGTGAACGAAAAACGAAATAAATATGCATGGAGTTAATGTGTCACAATCTTACCTTAACTAGATATATTTATCCAGGCATCCTATGTTTTTTAGCAGATACTGATCCATTATATGTTTAATACAGATTTTCAATTATATGGTCTCTAGAACTAACGTCTCTTCTTTTACGTGAACAGATAAAGCATAGCGACATTTGCAATGAAATCAATGAAACAACGTTCTCCATCACTAGTTGTTCTAAGATTGCACATGAATTTCAAAGAGAGGATTCACTTATCGTAATGCTTGGCATCTTCGCTATACAAAATATATTAGAGGATGGCGGCAAGCTGGCAGAATCGTTAGCACGCCGGGCGAAATGCGTAGCCGTATTTCGTCTGCCGTTACGTTCTGGGTTCAAATTCCGCCGAGGTCGACTTCGCCTTTCATCCTTTTGGGGTCGATAAATTAAGTACCAGTTACGCACTGAGGTCGATGTAATCGACTTAATCCTTTTGTCTGTCCTTGTGTGCCCCCCCCCTGTGTTTAGCCCCTTGTCGGTAGTAAAGAAAAATGTATACAACATATATTAGAGGCCGTAGTTTCACTCTTACGAACAGGTAATGAAGACATGACATACACCTTGCTCGAAGGTGAAATAACTGAAGAAAATCTCCCATATCAGTCCAGGGTAGTAAGTCCTGCTAGCTGAGATGGCTGCAACCACTTTGCAAATATATAATATTTTCAGTGAAATTTATTCACTGATCACCAAAATTGGACTGATGACGAGCAAGACTCAGAAAGATGCATGTCTTCAGGTGCTAATCCTAGCTGGTGGGGGTGCTTGCCTCCCCTT
Organism: Octopus sinensis; assembly: GCF_006345805.1. Lineage (NCBI taxonomy): Eukaryota > Metazoa > Mollusca > Cephalopoda > Octopoda > Octopodidae > Octopus > Octopus sinensis. The sequence goes on from NC_043008.1 coordinate 44,127,887, forward strand.
TGCAAATAGGACACAGGAAATGTATCAAAGCCAACAGGAAGCGTTTATGTTTCCTAGGGCTAAATAGCGGTGGTGTGGTTCCCTTTACGGGACTGTCACGTTGAGTTGACAGTATACAACCATCGTATTGTATAATTTTCTTTTATTTAATAATTTGCTATAATGCATAGCTTAAAAGAATATCAAAGATAAGGAAGATTTCGCTTGAGAAATTTAATGCTTAAAAAAATATAAAATGTAAGTTTAAGTATAAATGTGACAGAAGATTGTATACTGCATTTTCGTTACAATCTAAAAAGGCTACAAATAAAAACAAATTGATGCTTTATGTGATACATTAATTTACCGCTGCATAATTACAGAATCTACTCAGTAATTAAAATATAAACGCTTATTTCTGTTCAATCCTTTAATTAACAATAAAAAAAGATTGGTCGTAAAAATGCCAATAATCTCTAATGAAATATAGTGAAGGTTCAATGTCCACAAGCGTAATTTATATATATATGTATATATATATATTATATATATATATATATATATATATATATATATATATATATATTATATATATATATATGTATATGTGTGTGTGTGTGTCTGTGTGTGTGTGTGTGTAAAGATATATATATATACATACATACGTATATATATATATATATATGTGTGTGCGTGTTTATTATGTTTGTGTATATATATGTTTTTGCGCGTGTGTGTATGTGTGTGTGTTCAATTATGTTTCTATCAGCTGTTTGTATGCAAAGATAGCAAAGTTGCATATTTCAAGTAACCATATTATCTCCGCCGTATCAGCTTCCTGTAATGGAACTTGCCTCAATCAATTCATTTCTTATTCATTATCCATGCGAATCATCTAATAGATTATATCCGAAAATGTAAATTCCATCATCTCGCAAATTAAAGATTAAAGTGTTAAGATGTTAAATTCATTCTAAGGAAATTTTCAATTCCATGTTATTCTTATCAGTTTTAATAAGTGGAAGCATATTTCAATCCTTTAGTTCACTTCTCCAAAGCATAATATTTAGAAAATAATTAAAGCCATTAACAGAAGAGGAATCAATATAAATTGTGACTTCAAAATAACGCAGATAATTATGTTTCGACCGCATCATCACTTGTTCAAAGATAGTCATGTAAAATAAAAAAAATGCTATTTATTAAAATGAGCCAATGACAGTAACTTGTCGTGCTGGCTCCACCTGCTATAAATAGAAGTTAAAGTTTCCTTAGCACAGTAAAATATATATAAAAAAAACATTGTGGATAATGATGGTAAGCGTTAAAACAAATAATTCAATTAAACTTGTTCCGGGGTTAAATCTAAGCAACATATTTATTTAGATTTTGATTTAAGAACACAACACCCATATTGTTTAAATTCAAGAAAGCGCTTTGTTTCATACGATATAATTGAGTTTTAGTACAGCTAACGCGGAGTGTACGGATAATCACAGGGACTCTTTTACAGCTTTTTTGTAATAAATGTTCTTACCAAATGTTATTCCAATATATTATTCCGGAACTTATAAAAGAAACTAGTTATTTAGACAAGTGAGTTATATAAGTTTTTATAGCTTTAACAGAGAGAAAAAACGTTGCATTTCTTCCAATGTTTTACCAGAACACTAATATATTGTTTGCTTTTTCTGTTACATATAATCTACAGGTGGAAACATTTCTAGCTCTACTGCTAATAGATAAATGCGAATACATGGTAAAATTACTATTGCTAATAATGTTAAAGACATTTCCCAGTTGACATTAAAAGTCTGTAGCTGTTCATTAACTCTGTGCCGCTCGTAACATAGTTATGTAATGTCATAGAAATTCATGATTCTTAATGGCTTGCTTTATTAATGTTTTCACAGGCGTAGACAATATTTGACATGTCATATCTCCTTCATGCTCATGTTGAAATTATTTGTACGTTTCACACCTGTGTCTCATTAGTATTTCTTATGAATGTATTTGAATAGATCAAAGCCTTTTGAAGTCATCTCAGCTGAAGTACTTGTAGTGTATTGTCAATGGCGGAAATTTGAATCCTTCATATATGAAATGGCAATAATGGTGTGGATGTAACCCTGGCGCTTCCTTTGAACGAACTATAGCTTTGTTATTACTCTGTAGAGGTAAATATGTTGAATAATGCAATTACCAACCAGTGAAGTGACAACAAACGACAGTTGAAACGAAAAGATTGTTTTACTAGATAGCAATTCCCAGCCAGCTCTACTGTTCACTAATAGACATATCGACGTAGTTAAATAAATCAGCTCAGATAGAATTAAAACGATGGAGAGTAAATAACCATGAAAATATGACCATTTAACAAAGCTTCTACTTCTGTCATATTCTGCATTAGATTTGTTAATATTTTTAATATTTATTCTACGATGTATTTTCACAATGCTCCATCATATCTTTATCACCAAAATGCCATCTCTGGTCTTAGTTACAAATGAAACTAAATATCTATAAATGTATTGTAAATTATCACACGTGACCGTCGGTTTACGTTGAATGATATCCATTGAAGAAATTTACAAATATACTGGAAATGAATAACGATATATTCAGCTAAGGTGATCCGGAAGACTTGGAATAATGTAAAAAAATGTATACCGTTAACAACAATGATATTAATAATAAATAATAATAATAATAATAATAATAATAATAATAATAATAATAATAATAATAATAATAATAATAATAATAATCGTGCTTTCTAATGTCTGCACAAGGCCATCAATTAAATGAGGGGCATTTATCTTAAATTTACTTCAGTAGTTGACTAGTACTTTATTTTATTGACCCCGAAATGAAAGTGGAGGCACGATGGACTGGCGTCCCATCCAGCTGAGAAAGTGGGCCCATGAGCCTGGCTAGGCTTTCTACGACGGACCGGCGTCCCGTCCAGGTGGGGAACATATACGCCAAGAAACCGGGAAACTGGCCCTTATGAGTAGGAACAAACAATAACACCGAAATGAAGAGAGACAAAATTGATTTTTAGAATTTATCTCAACACACAAGAATGGCCAGCAGATAATAACACTTTTCATCTCAAATATTCTTCTGCTTTTTACTTTGCATTTAATAAGGAGGCTCTTTCCCGAAATAAAATAGAAGCGTTAAACAGAAACATTAAATAACGAATATAGGGTAATGCAATATCTTCTTTCATCTTATATACTTTTCCTAAGTACTAAGGCTTCTTTCTGATCCGCGTGTTTTCTGTTTTATTTCATATATCTAAAGTAGCAGTATAAATAAATTACTTGGTTACTTGGTTCTCAATCGTAAATTTCCCGAAATCCAGAATAGTACAATGTCCAAATGTCACTTTTTAAAGCAGTGATTCCGTGTCATTTGCACCACGACATATAAACCAGAATTCTGGTATCTATAAATCTATTTAATGCCTTCCCTGAAAGCTTTAATAGCATCCAAGTTATCTTCTGCCCTCTGAATTCTACTTGCTGTATTCTACCCTCGATGTCTCTTTCATGCGTCATAAAACCATTTTTATTAATCTGTTTGAGCAGAAGGTGAAGTGTCTTCCACATTAAGCAGGGATTTTTACCCCCGCAGCTACAATTTTTTTAGGTGTACAATCTATTTGATATTGACTCTATTTTAATGTTCTCGTCGAACCAATCTCAATGTTTGCAATGAAGCAATCCACTTATCGAATAGTAAGTAGAAGACGTAGATTTCTTGAAGTATCTTCTTCAAGATAGTTCGTTTTATCTGATATCTATATTTCAAGAAACTGCACCTAATTGTATTGATTTCTTATGCTTCTTATCCTCATTCTTAAGTGACTTGGCATTTAAACACGCCATTGCTTTGATATCTTCATGTTGGTGTCTACCCAAGATATTAAAAGTAATTTACTGCGTGAAAAATTGATCTGATTGCGAACATATGACATGGAATGAGCGAGTGAAAAGGATAGTTTATCACGTTTTTCGTTGCTTTTGTAATCAATTAAATATAACGAATTCGGCCAAGGTTGTTCCTCGGTTGTATGAAGGTTATTTCGTAGTTGGAACGTTGTGCTTGTCACAAAATCATCGACTGCATTCGTAAAGAGCATCAGACTCAGCCCAGAGAAATTCATATTATCTACACCATGCTCACCAAACACACAAGAACAAGCATCAGAATCGGCCCCTTCTGTGGGATTAACGTCTCAAATCAGTAGAACCATTTCAATATGAGAAATGTTTGAGATGATATAATGTAACATCTCATACAAAGGCTATGCGTTATATTCCAGGCATGGCGTGTCTAATATGGAAGCATATGAAATCCATTAATTTCTGCTTCTTTAGATGCATCTTCAATATAATAATGCGTCTTCTTTACTTTAGAGAAATTATGATATTTTTGCAGCCATGGTAGATTTGATTTCAAGCCAACATATTTTTTTCCTTTCGCGTTTATCCTCCAAAATATGTCTGACTACATTCTATTTTTTCCAGATGATCTCTCCTGGGAGAAAAAAATGAGTGTTGCATAAAGTCTCACTATAAAATGTTTTGATAGCCTTGCTATCAAAACAAGAAGCTCCTTCCAAAAGATTTCTGATATTCCGCTGTACAATGCTCAATAACATTTTGGCAGCTTTCTTAGTATCATTCTTTGGACGTTTGCTTGTCTGACAATTGGATCTCACTGACATTCAGTCACATACGGCAGTCAGAGTATCCAATTGTTTGGCTCCCTGTACTAAGTCCTGTGTTTCAATAGTGTATTGCTAATTTCGGAAAAAACATGTTTTGTAAGCAACAGGGTGTGTCGAAAGGACAAATGCTCATGACGTTCTATATCAGAGACGCTATCACTAATGATGTCTGCAAATTAAAGTTCCTACTAAGCTCCTAATAGGAACTATACATATCAATGTTATTTTCGTGATCATGTGTGGTATGTATGTGTGTATGGGTGTGTATGTGCGCGCGCTCACGCGTGTCTAATTACTTGCATGTATGTGCATATGAATGTGATGGGGAGCTTCCGATACGGTTTGCATGCGTAAAAATGCAGAGATACAGCGACACACTCACACACACACACACATGTATAGATATTCGCGTGTGCGTGGCACACATAAGTATATGATGGAATCAAGCTGTCAGTTCCAGGAAATATGGTACTTTTCTGAAATGCACTAGCTGTATGATTTTTTGGGTTAAATGAAAAACAACGAGGAAGAAATGCGATATATTCCTTATTTAAGAAGCAAATTCAGTTCACTAATCTCTTGATTATATGCAGCAGGCAAAAGTATTTGAGGCCCTACTATGTGTAGCCTAAAATACTATAAAAAATTCCTGTAGTTAGTGAGAAAATATTTCCCATGAGTCATCTACGTCGTGTTTGTCGCTGTATCGTCGTGGATGTTGTGTTCTCTCTTGTTATTGTTTTTGATTTTGTGTTGTCTTGTTTCGTATTTTTGTTTCTTTACTCATATTTACTTTGGCTCTCATAAACAAAAATTATGTTAAATTCATTATGGTTTGGGAATAAATGAACTGTGTCTGAATTGATTATGATATAATTGTCCTTGCCTTTTTGTTTTTGTAGTGTTGTGTTTATTGGTAGTTTATTTAATTTATTGTTTCAAATTAAAAATAAACAGACACCCCAAAAGCATCTTTTGAAACTTGAAGTGAAATCTTTGACAAAAATTAAAGCGTTGCTGTCTTCCACCAAAAACTTTCTATTGCGTAACATAAGAAACATTAACCGATATTTCTTCTTTGTCAGAGGCGTATAACATTTTTCTTTTAAACACGATTATCATTATTACTACGCCTTACACCGTCGCTAGGCAGGCGGTACAAATGCTTATTAATCAAGCACACGCCCTCTTTAATACTCGTCTGTTATACAGTGAAAGTCACGTTAGTTACTATGGTGACAGGAATCTAACTCTTCTACATTTCACCCCCCTCCACACACACACACACACCGAGAAACACACACACAAACTACCGAATATTAGTTAAGTATATTGTTATATCATGAACGTTTTTTTTGTTTTTGAAGCTGTGTTTCATTTTGTTGACAGACTTGCACTTTAAATTCCTGCGTTTTAATTAAAATATGTAATTTACTCTGTGGTCAATACCACCTACCTACCAACCGACATATTTATCCATCTATCTATCTATTTATCTAACACACACACACACACAAACTCGACAACAATTCTTTCTCCACTTCTATCTAAAAATACATTGTGATGTATATTTTGATTTAACCCTTCTTTCTTTCCCTCTAATAGACGAAGATCCGCTCCTTGTTTATAATACAAGATCGTCACTTTTCACAGATCTGGATTTCACTTGCTCCGGATAATTCTTTAAGAGCAGACAAAAACCCGTCTCCAAATCACAATCTTGAAACCACAGCGAGCTTAAATTTGTCTTTTATTCATCTATGGATTGATAAAACATAGTATCAGTGAATCCTTGAATTCTATAGTACCAACTAATCCTCTCCCACCCCGAACAATCGTTGCTATTAGGCCTAAAACGGTAACTATTATCATGAGAACTTCTTGCAGGGATATTTATTGTATTTTTGTATGCTTACAGAATACCAAATTGCTCTTTTCTGCAGATTGACCAAGAGAATCTTAACTGTAGTGTCCTTGAGCCTCTTAGATGTTTGGTGTAGTTCCAGGTGCACCAATTACCACAAGAATGGTTTTCGTCTTAGACTTCCACAATCTCTTCAACTTTCTGCTTTAGTGCTGATATTTCTCATTTGTTTTTCAGTTTCTTTGGTACCATCTTTATTGTACTGCAAAATCGATGAGCTTACGCTGTTTGATTATTTTATTCTGTATAACTGTATTAGGTCTTCTTTCTTCGATATTACGGGTAGGCAAAATAGAAAACACACATAAAATCCCGTAAGTCTGCTTATGTATTCCTTTGCACAACTTTTCTGCTATTTTAAAACCTGACACTCTGCTAACATCCCAATGCATTCTTTTACTTGCCCAGTCACGACTATATTTATACTTTCATCGCCAGCGGCGAGCTGGCAGAAACGTTAGCACGCCGGGCGAAATGCGCAGCCGTATTTCGTCTGCCGTTACGTTCTGAGTTCAAATTCCGCCGAGGTCGACTTTGCCTTTCATCCTTTCTGGGTCGATAAATAAAGTACCAGTTTCGCACTGGGGTCTATGTAATCGACTTAATCCCTTTGTCTGTCTTTGTTTGTCCCCTCTATGTTTAGCCCCTTGTGGGTAGTAAAGAAATATATATTTATACTTTCATCTGCTAAGCTATTGCTTTCACTCAACAACGGTTATAACTTTCGTTACCTTATATTCACTAATTTTGAAACTTTGTAAGATTAAAGATAGACCAGTCATAGTGTACCCCACCATAACCGTTAAAGGCACTCCACTTTTGCGAATAGATTTTAGTTTAGAGTCAATTTCCTCCTCTATTTCTAGGACGTGGTAAATACTAGATTTAGATACGCATCCCAATATGTCTGACGTCCATAATGTATTAGTATAACACTTGTTTACGACGAAATCAAAATCAGCGAAATAAAATTACTTTGACAGAATTTTTTCAGTAAATTTATCTAAGAAAGTTTTGTATTTTATTTTGCTATTCATGAACTATCGATATATTTCTTTTAATCTT
>NC_043008.1:44143095-44168095 GCF_006345805.1 Octopus sinensis
CGTTTTTCTCTTCATCTGTAAATTTTCAAACTTGACTTTGTGTTTCGTTTTATAAGACGAAAGGATATTACAGGAAGAGATTTGGTCAGTACATGCTTGACTACCATAACGTAGTAGACTAAATCTCTGAATCATATTGGAAAAGCCGGGTCCTATAGGCGGACGAAATATGTTACAATTTGTTTTTTGACGTGACTAAAAGGATACGTATAAATGACTGAGAGAGTAAAATCGGTCAGAAAATTAGGGATTCTGGTGTTTGTGATTAGCTATATTGTAAGGGGTGTCGTACAGAGTGAGAGAGAGAGAGAGAGAGAGAGAGAGAGAGAGAGAGATAGAGAGAGAGAGAGAGAGTGAGAGAGAGAGAGAAAGAGAGACAGAGAGAGAAAGGGAAGTGTTAGTGCGTGATAAGTGAGAGCAAAGGAAGAAGCAATGGAAAATTATGAGTGAAGACTAGAAGAACTAGGTAACACATGGTGGATGTTGGACAAGGGAGGCGAATGTGTCGTGAATTATTACTTTGTTTCTAGTTACGAATGGAAAATAGTGTGCTTTGCTGATGAAATATCGCCAGATCGAGGAAACTCAGAAACACATTTGTTAATTCGTCACATGGGGATATCATGTGCGTTCGCAAACACGCACATACGCACATACACACTCACGCACACAAACACACATACATATATATGTATGCGTGTGGTCCGTTGGCGATTTCTTCTCCATTTGCTTTGAACTTTTCCCTTTTTCCTTTCCGACAAGAAGCAACGGAAACTTTAAACGTTAAACTCTCTACTTTTTACAGAGAATCAAGCTAATACACTTCCTGTGCACGTCCCCACCTCCGCTATTTTTCGTCATTATTTCGTTTTTCATTCGTTTACATGAATTCACCACACACACACATACATGTAAGAGTTGTCCAATGTACATGTCTCTGGAAAGTTCTAGTATCAAATGACCACCACCTAAGCAAGGTCTTTTTATCTATGCCCCACCAAAATCAGTCAGTTTCCCAAGTAGCAGCAGTACACAACATGGATGTTGTCTAAGGGGGAAGAATTGGCCTCCATGAACTTGGCACTTGTTTCGTAGCTGGTGCGATCTGCACGTAACCCCCGCGAAGAATTTCTCCAACCTTGTTTTATCCAAAGTTCTCAATTCTCCGCTTGTTCAGTGGAACTTTCTTTTCATGTCCTCGATTAATAACCATGTTCTATTTTATTTTGCACTGATACTATATTAAATCGTTCTCCGACTTGCGAAAGCTAAGTCAATCTCAGATAGGTCTAAATTCTAAGAGAATACATACAGCAAGGCGTTTCTTTTTGTCAGAGGATTTAATGATGCAACAAATCCATAACAAAGCAGTCAAATCGCCCTCCAATTACACCAATCTGGCTTCGAAACGATGTCACGTTAGACAATATGACACAAGATACATTTAATTTATAGAAAAGTCATGAGGGTCAAAATTAGGTTGGCGTTTATCGTATGTCCTCTCAATCAGGTGTGACCTGGAGCTAGACAAAAAGTAGCAATAATGGCTATTTAATTAATAGAATAGATATACATACAAGATACTTATAAACATGCATGCACACCCACTTATACACATATATTTCTTTACTACCCACTAGGGCCTAAACATAGAGGGGACAAACAAGGACAGACAAAGGAATTAAGTCGATTACATCGAATCCAGTGCGAAACTGGTACTTTACTTAATCGACCCTGAAATGATGAAAGACAAAGTCGACCTCGGCGGAATTTGAACTCAGAACGTAATGGCAGACGAAATACGGCATGCTAAAGTCTCTGCTAGCTCGCCGCCTTCCACTTCTACATATATGGATAGATAGATATGTGTGTGTGTGTGCGTAATCTTTTACATGCAACAGTCACTACGCTGTGCCCATGCTGGGGCTCTACCTTGAAGGGTTTAGTGAATAACCTCCAGTTTATATTTTAATATTTTATATTTCATCTTCCTTTTCCAAACGGTTAAATTAATGGAACGTAAACAAGCCAACACCGGTCGTCAAATGCGGCTGGGTGACACATACAAATGAATCGTCACGCATACAAACACACACATAAGAACGACTGGCTTCCACAATTTTCCCTCTGTCAAATTCATTCACAAGACATTGATCCTCTCTAGGGTATAGTAGAAATATATAGAAAATTACCACCTGTATCATCTCTTGTGAAATGTAGAAGTGTCCAGTTTGCTGGACATTGTTGTAGAGCAAAAACGAGGTAATTTCTACTCTTCTCCTCTGGAAGTCATCTGCTCGCGATACCAGAGGGCGCACACTCTCCTACCCTAATGTAATCTCCAGGGATACAGGCATCCAGCAACAGGACCTCTGTAATAATACGATGTACCGTGAAGTCTGACTTAACATAGCAAATCCCATTGTCTCGACCACGGTCGACCATTGATGATGATAGTAGAAAACACCTGCCCCAGGTACCACAAAGCGGAACTCAACCCGAAAGCAAAAGCTTACCAAGTGAGTTTCTTAACCAGAAAGATATCATTTGTTTTAGTAATTGTATTTACTTTATCGACCGTCGCGGCTTCAATCAGGGTGTAGAAGTTGGCAAGATTAGGAAAAACATTCAAATGAAAAAGAATCGAAAGAAGCACCATATTTCTTTGATTGTATTCGTCTTACTGAAATTATTCCAAGAACATGACCATCAGCTGTGATTAATTTTAACTAATACTCTTCCTCCTCCTTTTCTCACTGATATATCTATTTTATTATTTATTTATAACAAACACAATTTATTATAAGAGGAATAAAATATATATTTTTGTCAGAGAATACATGAATGTAAAATGATTGTTGATGTTAGTATAGTTCGTTAATTTTATACGCGAAGATTAATGAGAATCGGTGATATTTTAAATCCATATATTTGATGGGTTGAGATAAGTTAAAAACATGACATTGCTTGACTTTTAGCGAATTGATGGCTGTGTTATAATAACAGATTCCCATTATAATTTCGAGTTTTGCAATCAATCTGTACGGATGGTGACATCCGTTGAAAATATGGCAGCAATCAAAAATGACCTCTCAATATATACATATATTATTAATGGCGTTATTTGTAACCAATAATTGGGGATAGCAGTGTACAAGAATCATTACACAACTTTCTTTCAAGCTACGTTACACGAAGTGATAAATTAGATGATCGATATTAAGATTTAAACTGTAATATTGGCAAAATATACTACAAGTGCGGGTTAATTTTAATGTGGTCAGAGTTACCTTTCGATGGAATAAAGTAAGATGACAGCCACTGGAAAATAAGATGATATAAAGATGGCTGTCATACTTGCTAATGAACAATTTCGCAATTTAGTACAGCTTTCACAGTTTACTGTCTCATTAAACAACCACGAGAAATAGAAGACGGGAACTTTAAGCTTACCAAAAATGTATTGTAACTCATTATATCAAAATTTCTGTTATAAACATATATGAATGCATGTAGTTATGTAGAAGTATATGTATGCATATTTATGAGTGCGCGTATTTATATATATATATATATATATATATATATGCCCGTGCAATTCATATATATATATACATAAATATATATGCTTTATAATCTCTCTCCCCCTCTCTCTCTATCTATATCTACATATTTATATATAAATATGTGTTAATATATATGTGTGTTGTGTGTATATATGCATATATATGTATGTATGTTTCTATCTATACTCTCTTACGTGTTTCAGTCATGTGACTGTGGCCATGTTGGAGCACCACCTTTAGTCGAGCGAATCGATCCCAGGAAAAAAGGTTTTGTAAGGGATTATAATACTATCCATGTAGAAGAAACCCCTATATTTTTAACCTAATTTTTGACAAATGAGAAAGGGTTCCTTATACACGTTGACATACGGTAATACGTACGCACCAGTTGCCAGGAATGGATTTAATTAGTAAATTTCTCTAACGTATTGACAGTTTATGAATGTGTTCGCAGATGGCTAAATGATTGGATATAATACTGAAAAGGGTTCAATAATTCCTGAAATAAGCATATACACCTATTAACTACTTTTCTTTTTGCGATCGCATTGTCTATGTTGGTGTATTTGTATACAAAACATCGTATATCTCAGTGCTGGCTTTTTGCTCTGTAGGGATAATTAAGAAAATGTGCATGGATTATTTAAAAGTGATACACACACACACACTCACCCCCCCCATATGCACGTATATGTATGTTTAAATATATATGTTTATATGTATGTAACTGTTTATGTGTATATAAATGTATATTTTTATATGTATATTCAGCGGTGCATCAGCATGGGCGCAGTTATGAGCAGAAACTAGAGCAAAAAATAAAATACATGCATGTATATCTAGAACTCTTTGAGTGACAGCATAGAGATTATCCTCAATTGTTAGGTTGAGAATAATGAGATAAGAGGTAATACATACAATTCTACTGTCTGATACTTGCGATGCAAATTACCTGACAGGCATATCAAATCTTTATCCGTTCCTTTCAACAGATAAACCAGCAAAATGTGATTTTCTGTAGTATAAATGAAGTAATCTCAGCAAAGAACAACTTTCTTTTCTCATGATTTAACAAATAATATGTTTTTCTTATATTGCCAGACACAATTACGTGTTTCTGTGTGCTGTTGTTATTTGTTGAATTCATCTGTACTGATTTTTTTAGTAAAAATTATATCCAGCACTGATTTTGCTACGATCGTTTCGTATCCGAGACAACTGATGCAAAGAGCAGCAATGAAAACGAAGATGGAAAATAGTTTATGGGCGTAAATGAAACTTTTCAGGAAATTTTGATCTTTAATCAACACCCAACCCATTAACTATCCAGGAACACATTGCTTAAATAGCCATTAAATACAGTAAATATACCAATTTTAGATATTAAACACATTCTTACGTAGCAGCTCTGCGTACATATTAATAACTTGTATGAACACCGTATTTCGCTATGCCACCTTAATATCCTGGAATCGCTATATAAGGCTGCTATATAAGTCTACTTACTCCTACACTTTTAGCAGTGCTATCAAATCACAGATGTTCTATACAAATTATAGCCAGCGCTGATTTTGTCTTGATGTTTCGTATCTGAAACTCTTGATATCATTAAGAGTCTCTGGTTATTATTGTTGTTTAATTCCACATTGCTTTTCATCAGAGATATGTATGCCGTAATATACTAAATACAGGAGTTGGTCCTACAATATGCATGTAAATAAAGCTAATCTGTTTAATTTTTTAATTATACCTATGTCGTAATGTGATGCTGCCAAGACTATATCGGATAAATTTCATTCGTGGTAGATTTAATAATACCCTATTCAATGGGTCTACCTCGTTCTAGAAAAAGAGGAGACTAGAAGAGGTGTGACCTGTATTTGTTTTAGGCCAAGCATTGACGCAATGAAGCCGATAATTGATATTTTTGTAGTAGTTCTTCCACTGTAATCGATTTCGAATAATCGATGCCATTGTCCTGCATATTTTACCAAAAAAATAATTCAGTTAAGAAAACCAATCGAAAATTCTTGAATCGCCCGAATTTTAAATTGGAATTGGGGAATAATATACAAATGGCTGTAAAGATACTCCTGCGTCTATAGTGGCTGTGGGGTAAGAAGCTTGTTTCCTAACCACATGGTTCCGGGTTCAGTCCCACTGTGTGACACCTTCGGCAAATATCTTCGGATATAGCCTCGAGCCGACCGAAGCCTTGTGAGTATATTTGGTAGACGGGCACTGAAAGAAGCCTGTCGTATACATATATATGTATATATGTATATACGTATATATATGTATCAGTGTGTTTGTTATTTGTGACTGTGTTTACTCCCCGTCACTTAGCGGTTCAGCAAAGGGAACCGGTAGGATAATGGATAATTATTTGGCTTACAAAGAATAAGTCCTGTGGTCGATTTTTTCGTCTAAAAATGGTGCTCTATCACGACAACAGTCAAATGACTGAAACAAGTAAGAGAATAAAACAATATGCTACACTGTTATTATTGAGAGCTTCCTCTAATACGTGGCATTTTGTGAATAAGGGAGTTTGATATCGCTACGCTCATTTGACCCTCTTGCCGCGAGGTAGGTTCATGTAGGACTCTCAGCTGGGAGAGGTTCAGTTTTGATTTGAAAGCCCCTACATCCACTTTGCGTGGGTCACGTTGGTTCTTTGGGAGAATATTAAAAAGCTGCGATCCCCTGAAAACCAGGCTGTTGCAGTAACTGGTTTTGAAACGTGATGGGATTCCTGGGACCTTTAGCACTGTGCTGTGTCGACCCCTACTGGCATTTGTGTAGCTTTCAATGCCAACATTTGTCGCAAATCTTTCCAGGATCTCCATGTGTATATTACTACATACCTCTCCACCCGCTTCGCTGCAGGGAGCAGAGTTTTAGCTGTTACAGCCTTTCTCAGTAGCTGATCTGTTTCAATGCAATGTTCTTTGTGAAGCTCCGCCGGATTGCTTCAAGGTCCGCTGTTAATTTTACTATATATATATATATATATATAGTAGCAATGGCATGAACGAGATGGAACTAATAAAAGTGCATAGGAAATTCTATGCATCTATGTGTGTATATGTGCGTGCATGTGTGCGCGTGTGTGTGTATAATACGCACGTATACATGCAATATATATATATATATATACATACATAATACACACAGAGGCGCACATACACATATATATATTTACATACGTAAACATGCATGTATACGAATGTAAGCATATATATTTATGTATATATATATATATATAATATATATATATATATATATATATATATATATATCTGTGTGTGTATACATATTTTTAATTAGTTACAAATCGATAGTGAATAGTTCCTGTGATAAAAATCAAAAGCCTTATTATTATCCCTCCGTTGTATACGATTTCGTCCAACAACGTATCGCAACAAAAAGTCAATTTAAAGTTGAAAATCTAATACATTTTTCAAGTTGTCGAATGGAATTAGAATAAAGTAATTGGCAGCCATCCAGAAGATACAGCTTAGGTAATCATAACATGGAACCGTTATATCTAATTAGAACCATCGAGAAATCTAGCAAGATTGACGAGATCTGATGTATAAAGATTACTTGAACTTTCAAATTGTTCCGCCGGCGTAATATATAGATTCCACAATGATTAGTTTGATACGGAGATCGCTTTGGTTAATTACGTTTTTTCTCTGTGGTCAGAATTTCCGTGTTGTTCTATATTTCATTCCTTATTCCTCACTGCTGTTTCCATGTTGCAGATTTCTATGAAATATGAAAGTATTTAAAACAGCAATGATGTAGAGGGAATCATCAAAGAAATGGAAATTTCCTCTTGGTTTCTGCTTTGTAAAATGTCAGGAGATCCATTAAAGAAATGTTCATCCATTTTTTTTTGTTTCTTTCAAGAAGCTTCAAGTCACCGATTAACTGAACGGATTGTAATAGTGTTGATCGAAATATATTTAACATATAACACACATACGCATACACTCTCTCACACACACACACATGTTTATACAAAGGCGTAAATTAGTAGGTAAGAAACATCCTTGTCAAACAGGATGTCATGTGTTCATTACCATTTTGGAGCATTGTCTCCTAGTTCCTTAGACCAGGGCCGACCCATAAATCTGAGTGAGTAGCATTAGTAGATTAAAACTGAAAGAAACCCCCTCCTGTACATGTGTGCATGCGAGCGTGCGTATGTGTGTGTGTGTGTGTGTGTGTGTGTGTGTAATTTCCAGAGGAAAAGTTATCTAAATAGTGGAAGCGCAAAGGTAGCGCGACTTATATATACTAACAAAGTATAAAGACGAATACGTATTCATGCACATACACACACAATAAATTCTAAAAAAGCACAAAAGCAGGGAAAAGGGAAAAACAATCGAACGTTAGCGCGTAGCACAATCAAAGCAGTAATAAGACGTTCAGAGAATGATAAGAGTAGTTGTTTTAAGTGTCGAGCATAGCACTTCTACGGAATCAGGAAAAACACCAAAGCCTAATGGTAAGAAGGAAGAAATATTTACATACGTATGTATGTATGTATGTATGTATGTATGTATGTATGTATGTATGTATGTATGTATGTATGTATGTACGTATGTATACATGTGTGTATATTATGAGCGTGTGTTTTCCACACTATATTATATATAAATATATTTTATGTGTATATTAAACACAGATATGCACACATACACTCACGCATATATATAGACACTAAACACAGAGGGCGCTGAAGCAAGTGTTAAATGATACTCACTGATGACCTGAAATGACGTTCACTTCCAGTTAGCATGTAGTGAAACATTATGTTTAACTGGTTAGCTTACCTGTTGTATATTATCTTTTGAGTAGTACCAGCTATATATATATATATATATATATATATATATATATATATATATATATATATAGAAACTCACATACACACACACACACACACACTCACGTATATCTGTATACACATAGAAATAATTATATGTTTGTTTGTGTGTCTTAATTATTCTCTCTAACTTTTCTGCCAGCTTGCCACGTATAAGTACCATAAGCAACGTTTACTAATTTGCACTCAAAGCCAGCAACTTTAGCGTGCTGAACCAGATCGATTACAATAAGACCAGCAGTTGACTGCTACATTATTTTATTTAATCAACTATGAAAGGATGAAAGGCAAAGATGATTTCGGCAGTGTTTGAAGCAAGTACTGAAAGAGCCGTTAGAAATACTATTTGTTTTTATCTTGTCCATCGAGGTTACGATTGTGCCATCACAACCCTTATTTATAAGCATAAATAAGTGGCTTCTTGTATAAACTATGAGATAAAAGAACAACGTGACACTGGAGAAGAAAAATATATGGCGATGATTGGCAGATATTTTCAGAGATTTTCCCAAGAAATATTTGCTTCCCATTTTGGCACAAGGTACGTAATTTCGTTGTTGGGTGTAAGTCAGTTAGATTACTCCTGTGATCGTATGTTACGTATTTCATCGAACACGATAGAATAAAGGCAAAGTCGACCGCAACGAAAGTTAGAACTCAGAGTTTAAAGACAGACGTAGTGCCACTAAGCATTTTGTTCAGAGCGCTCAGGTTTCTGCCAGCTCGTCGGCTTATTTTCTCTAGAAATATTAAGGTGAGAATTATGAAGTGACGTGGTGTTATGATAATTTTTCAGGTAATAATTTCGCAAATATAAGCTCCAAGTGCATCTCCTGTGTAGATATGTATATTATTTGTTTGAGATACTTAGATCAAAGGAGATCAGTAAAGATCTGAGAGACAAGCACCCTAAAAATTGGAAATGAGAATTTTGCGATATGAAATATGTATATAACTAAGGTAATAGTTAACAAGTATTGTCAGAAATCAAAGGGAAAACTGCCTGTTCCATATATTTGTTTAGGTGAACTGTACATGAGAAAATCACATTTATACCTTAATATCGCTTTCCATTTGTTTATTTGGTATGACGCACATGGAGGTTTTACTGTCGTGGCTGTTACAAAATCCTCACTGAATTGAGATTTCCTAAAGATATTAGCAGCTTCCAAGACATGTGATGGTTTTTAATGAGAGAACAGAAACCAGGTGCATGAATTAATGATATAAATAGAAAGACACTTGTTTAATGTGAAGAGTAATAACAAAGTGGATCGACACAGAATATCACAAGTCTGCCTTATATACATAGAACGCAGCGACGACTCCTGGTCAATATGGCGGTAGAACGGACATAGGAGAACGATACAAAGACACAGATTTTTATATGGAGGTGAGAAATTATTTCCGTTACCATGCCGTACCTTGTGGTTGTTAACAAGGATTTGTGGGTGAAATTTGGGGATTGAAACTGAAATGCTATTAATGTGTGTGGTGTGGTACATAAGTGTGTGTGTGTGTGTGTGTGTGTGCATGTGTGCTTACGTATGTATATGTATAGTGGAAAATTAATATATATGCCAGTCTATAAATATTTAGTTCCGTCGTACATCTCACCACCGTATTAATTCTGAACTCGTCGTTCGATATTCCAAGTGCATTTGGGCGCCTAACTAGTTACGCATTACACTGGCTGAAACCAGTGACAGATAATAGATGAAGGACAAAGCGTAACTAGTGTTTCGAAATTGTGCTTGCATTCGTTATATCAACATATTTTACTTTGTGATATTAGAACCTATTCTGTCTTACAAATAAATTTATGACTCGGTGGCTCTCCTTTCTTACTGATTACGCCACACTGCTCAGGTTCGGGTTGGGCTCCGTAAAAAATATGAATTTTCTAGTTTTACCAGCAAAATTTATTAGATCATTTCGATTCAATAAGATGTGTCTCTTTATTTTTGACAATGCTTGAATTTAGCGTTAAGGCGAAATAACACACTAATTAATTTCTGATTGCCAATCGAAATGTAGAATCGGAATTAAAAGAAAACGAGAGAATTAGAAAAATTGTTTGGTGGTCACCAACAGGAAAAAATTTCAGTTTGATATAATGAGAAATTTTCATTTTCGTTTTTAAAATATTAATGCAGTCGATTATACATGCATATTAATCTACTTGTTCGTTTATCAGAGTGAGGGAATAAACGAATGCATTACTGGAAAATAGTGTGTGCATTAGAATATATTTTAAGTGAAACTTAAAATCTCATTAAAATTTGCGTATTCGTGTGTATGTCACCTTCTGCATATTCAGCATTACCTCTGTAATGCAAATTTTAAAATGAAAACCTGTTTTTTGTACGGATCACTTGAGGCTGTTTATCAGTAATTAGGAATAAAAAAAATTAAGATTAAATTGAAAAACAGAAAACATGAAATAAATAAATAAATAAAAATAAAATTTAAATCGAGGATGTTGTTAGAAGGTGAGAAAATGTTAAAAGATGTCACGATTTTTAAATATGTCATCGTTATAATTGAAGTCTAAACTGTTGAAGGAAGATATGGCCTATTAATTAGTCAACTGATATTTCAAGACAAATTAAGATAATTATGTTCATGCTCAAAGCTAACAAATCTGATACACTCAACAATTTTCATTTACACGGTGGTCATTTTCCTATAATAGAAGCGAAAACAAACAGGCCTTATTAATATACCTACAGATGCTGTTGTTAGACCAGTATCAGGAATATGGTCAAATGCATTCCTTCCATGACTATTCCATATTTCGTACATCTAAGACAAGATCTTATCAATATCCCCCTCCCCGCAAATATTAGATCCGATGCCGAGTTCTAACTAACTGCAATGATAGAACGTACGTGGCGAGTATTTATACTGGTGTTTCCACAACATGCACACATCTCTTATCTCTTATCTCTTACTTGCTTCAGTCATTAGAATGCGGCCATGCTGGGGCACAACCTTGACGACCCCAAAACATTAAATATTTAATCTATGCCTTATAATTAAAGCTGCAAAAACATAACAAAAATATACCGAAAATCTGCTACTCAGATTTTCACGATTCCGTCGTCCGTATATATGTATGTGTGTGAGGGTGCGTGTTTGTGTGTGTGTGTGTGTGTGTGTGTGTGTGTGCGTGCATGTATGCATGCGCGTGTGGGCGCGTGTTTGTATTTGTGATATTTTTGTGATGTTTTTGCAGCTTCATTATTAAAACATATTACTCTATCTCTGGTATTCGAGTACTACTTCTTCACAACTTGTTTCCCATTTATGTGCTTACTCTAGTATATATATATATATATATATACTCTTTTACTATATTACTTGTTTCAGTCATTTGACTGTGGCCATGCTGGAGCACCGCCTTTAGTCGAGCAAATCGACCCCAGGACTTAGTCTTTGTAAGCCTAGTACTTATTCTATCTGTTTCATTTGCGGAACCGTTGAGTTACGGAGGGGTAAACACACCACCATCGGTTGTCAGCGATGTTGGGTGGACAGAGACATACAAACATACAAACACACATACATACATCCACATATATATATATATATATATATATATATATATATATATATATATATATATACATATATATACGATGGGCGTCTTTCAGTTTACGTCTACCAAAACCACTCACAAGGATTTGGTCGGTCTGAGGCTATAGTAGAAGGTGCTTGCCCAAGGTACCACACAGTGAGAATGAACCTGGATCCATGTGGTTGGTCAGCAAGCTACTTTCCACACAGCCACTCATATATATATATATATATAGCTGGTACTACTCATAAGATAATATACAACAGGTAAGCTAACCAGTTAAACATAATGTTTCACTACATGTTAACTGGAAGTGAACGCCATTTCAGGTCATCAGTGAGTATCATTTAACACTTGCTTCAGCGCCCTCTGTGTTTAGTGTCAATGCACCAGGATAGTCAGTAAGTAAATTGATACGATATAATAGCTCGAAAGACTATGACGAACAGAACAGGTCACAGAACAATGTGACAAATAATGAGAAAACATTTTCAGCAACAACAAACGTATGCATCTGATATGAGACAACTACCGAGTTGGTAGCATACTAAGATAAAGATGAGTGAGCTATAGCACCTAACGTTAGTTACACACACACACACATATATTTTGTGTGATTATGAATGCACATACATATATAAACATATATATATATAATTGTATACAATACTTTATTATCATTAAAAAACAATATATATTTAAATTTAATTTGAAAATAAGTCGATTTAAATTGGTAATACATTTAAGAATAATATAATATAATATAATATAACATAATATCTATTCATTAATATATGTGAATATATATATATATGAAAGGTTTTTATGAAATTATTTTAGCATTTTCTATCTTGACTTTTTCTATATATATATATATATATATATATATATTTATATTGGTAATATGGATATTTAGAATAACATGATACAATATATATATATATATATCTTGTATTATATTATTCTAAATATCCATAAAAAAATTTTAATTTATAAACACACAACCCCCCACACACCTTCACAAACGCGTATTTTTTTTAAATACCTAAATTACTGGGAGAATTGATTATTTCATGAAAAAAAAATACACATGAATACCTAAAAAGAACTGCAGAAAGAGAAACATGCTCGCAGCTCTTATGTCGCACGCTCTCTTTTGTCAATAATTTTTTTTTGTGAGACACAACAAGCTAATATGCAATTCCAGTAATTCCTGTAGTTATTACTGAGAAATTTAGCAAGAAATCCATGGAGATAAATATTAGCATATACTAAATTTAAATTATCTTTTAATAAAATAGATTTTTATCGCTGCACTCATTTTCATATACACATTTGCATATAATAACTAAGTATTTTTTGTTCGCATCTCTTCGTATTTTGTATACATAGAAATTTGTATTCAACGCTGTTTTAATTCGTTTGAGATCTAGTAGAGTAATATTTGTATAAAAGTTTTAAATGTTGTGTACAAATATTAATGAAATAATTATATTTAAGATAATTTGATTTGGGACGGACCATAAGTTATTACCGGAGGAGGTTTATGCTTTTTCTTCTCTTTCCCTCTCTGGTTTCTAGCCGCTTACTATTATTATATTCACTCTTTATTTTGCTTTCTCGTATACCATCTATAACTTATATAACAACTTCTACTTTCTGACTTTACGAAACCATCTAAAGAAGGACATTTTAGTCAAATTGAACCAGTATGATGAGTACAATTCATTGTAGATGTGCATCACCGGTATGGCTTCAGTTAAGGAACAACAACATCAGCAACAACTCTATCCTCAGATATTATTCTTCCTTTACAGTTTTTCTTAAAAACTATAATCAGTTATTTTTGCCTGAATTAAACACTAAAACTTTTAATTAGTTCCTTACTAACGACATGTCTCGTAGAGAAATCAGCTATAAATAGCATATAACAGTGTAGGTGAATATTCTTCAGACTGTAAAAGGCAGAGCTGTCAATCAGAGTCGAACCATCTTCTGTAACACTGACAGACGATAAATAAACACTTAACACTGGAACCTATACATCTGGGTTTCAGATGTATGGCTCAGGACACGTTGATTAATTTCCACAGTATTATATCCAGGGATAAAGTGTTGTTGTTCGCTGATATTTATAACTAGACTCGTTCCAAGACTCATCGTTCATAAAGACTTATTTCCTGACTTGTCAATGCTTCTTCATGCATACTTTATATGTAGACTATAGTTCGTTTTTTTTAAAACTTGTTTCATGTTCTAGTTACACGGATTTACCAACGGAGTCATTAAGGCTTCCGACACCGAGCGAGTATTTGCACGAATTTCTAGAGTTACTACGTGAATTATTAGAAATACCAGCTAAATCTACCTCAAATCGCACTTCTATTGTTTACAAGTAGAAGAGCACAACATCAGAAGAGTGAGTGTAAGATGGAGGAATATTAAATAAAATACGAGGTGGGCGCGCTGGAATTTCGTATCTGCTTGCTTAGTGTTAACCAGGGCTTCTAAACTGGATCTCCGTCGGTTGCGACGAAGTGTGTTCCAGTTGATCCTATCAACAGAGCAGTATACTCGTGAAATTAACGTGCAAGTGGGTGAGTATTCCACAGAAAAGCGTGCCCTTCACGTAGTTTTCAGGGATATCCGGTGAGAGACATAATGCGACAAGGATATAATATATCCCCAGTGAATTACAGGTACAACTCATTCATGCCGTGTCTTGCTCAAGGACACAACATGTCGCCGGGAATCGAACTCGTGACCGTGCGACCATGAGACGAAGATCATGACAAGTAAATCATGCACTTTCACTTAACCAGGGTGCAAATATGACTAAAACTAAAAACATAGGCGCATAGGCGCCTAGAACAATTAGCAAACCATAGTACAGGTTAATGAAACCGTATTTTACTTACACGCGCGTGATGAGTGACTGCAATGTGCCATTCACTCCATGTGTGTGACTTATATATTAAACTTTGAATCGTTGCTAAATTCTAATTCTAATTATAAATGTCATGAAAAGGCATTCAGTAGGTTTTTTTTTAATTTATTATTTTTTTTCCGGTGATCCATTCATTAACGGAACGGAACATTTAGTTCAATCAGCCATTCGGTGCGCTTTCTAACAACACCTCTCATTTATTTTCTCAAATTTGATATATTTAGCCTCAGCTATTCACTAAACAGCAGATGTGCCATTATTATTATTGTTAGTTGTAATAGTAGTATTGGTAGTAGTAGTAGTAGTTGTAGTAAAACTTCCAGGAATTAACTAAACTTTCTAAGGTTATAGAATCTCATCAAGAGATTCTTCTATTTAGAAGAATCTTTGGTCACGAAATATTCACCGCTTTAGGTAAATCGTTACTGACACACGATGGTTGCAGCTAGTGTGTGTGTGTGTGTGTGTGTGTGAGTTGCGGTTCATTCCGTCCGAATATGCTTACGACATTGTGACGGTGATACATTTACAGCGAATACACTCAGATATTTACATATGTATACATATATGTGTGCATACACACACGCAAACACACACACACACACACACACAAACACACACACACACACACATATATATATGTATATATATATATATATATATATATATATATATATATGCGCATATGCGTATGGATTTAATGTACATTCAAACACATTTAAAAAACAGACAACACTACACACACCTACCATGTCTCTCTCTCTCTATATATACACACACACACACACACACACATATATATATATATATAGATAGATAGATAGATAGTTATATATACATATATATAAATTTATACGTATATGCATGAACATGAGTGTGTGAGTGTGAGTGTGTGTTTGCGTGTATTAACCTACGTAATTAATATATAGACATGTAAAATTTACATATACAGCCGTAGATTAAAATATATTAATCGGATCTCAACTCTTATTAGTGTCTCATCAGATGCATCTGCATCATTTGAAGAAAGAGTTAAACACGGGGATTAACACTTCATCCCATATTAGATGCCAGGGAAGGAGAAATTATTGGTAAACCTACGCGAAAGACACACAGACGTGTGAAAATTACGTTAGTTCCGTGCAATGAAAAAATGAGGAACAGCTTAAATCAAAATTCGACTGTACATATATATATATATATATATATATATATATATATATATATATATATAAGCACATAAATAAAAAATACAAATATTTTGTGTACACACACACACTTGTCTATTCCAATGAAGTTTTAATTAAACAAATTTAGTACCTTTATTATATATATTTATTTCTGAATTCTCACACCCTTCCCGTGGGGTGTACATGGAACGGTTCGAGTGAATCTGGTTTTATTTGGGATAACTTTTGCAATAGGGCGGCAGCGGTTTACTGCATGGAAGCAGACAGGAACATTCAACCGGTAAGTTTATAAACACGGTAGGTTTTCTTGTATATATATGAAAATAATTTGTCCAGAGAGAGCGAAATTTATAAATTTCGTATTCTTTACGTAATAATATAACCGTGGGCTTTTCTCGAAAGATGGAATAGCTCTGAGGACACTAATTTAGAGTAATGCCGTATTCTTTACGATCCAAGTAATAGATCGATTGCGATTTTGCTGTACCATCAGTTTCAACTATATAGATGTGCAGAGTGCCTTTATTGGATGTTTGAACTAATAGAAATTATATATACTTAAATGTGGCTTTATGTGCAAGCGGGTATACATGTGTTTGTGTACCGTCTGTCCGAAATCCTGGTGTGTCTAATTTTTATAAAGTAGATGGAATGAAAATAACTTTTTTCCAAGTTAAATAATAGCCGGCTAATAGACTCGGGCGGAATAATAATGTTAGATTTAATTTTGTAGAAATACACGTACGAATTATATATCATTTCCAACAATTTGTTTAAATCTAAGAAATGAATTCCAAATATCATTAGAACTTACGGAAGAATTCTGCTTTTTGTATTTGCTTTTAATGGTAAAGTTTTCCGTGCATTTCATTGAATATTTATTTTATTTTTATGCGTATTTAGCTTTGCTGAATAAATTTCATTTTGCGTTTTGCTTTATAGATAAATTGATAGAAATATAATAACATTTATTTAAAACATTTTATTGTCATCAAATTTGATTTCAAAATATGTACACGGGCTTCCACACACAACGACACACAAACACACACACGCGCATTTATTTTATCAAATAAAAACAGTTATGTGCACATATCCTGTATATTCATTATGTATACATACATGTTGAATATTCATTATATATATTCACCTGTATATAAATATATATATATATATACTTATTTATATATAATAATTGTATTCACATATATTTTATCTAATAAAAATGTGTTTAACAAAATATGTATTTATATGTGTGTATGTGTTTGTGTATGTGCATATATAGATATTTCTATGCATATATGTGTATATATATACAAACATACACACACACACACATGCACACACACACACACCCACACACACACACACACACACACACACACACATATATATATATATATATATATATATATATATATATATATATATATATATATATATATATGAATATATATATATATATACACACATTAACACACAGAATCACACACATATATACGTATATAAAAATATATTCAAATAACTCCATTTTATTAGATAAATCTTCAAATGTTTATACTTAAATGTTGAAAACTTTGCGACGATAATTCAATAATCAATGCAAATAAATATATTGATTTTCAAAAGATTCAGTGAAATTGTTTTAAACTAGTTTAAACGAGTGCTGTTAGTTAATGGAAAATATTAAAAAAAAAATTATCTGAAAACTATGCAGCAATTTGGGATAATAAGCGATAAATGAACAACACGCTTCTGCCTACCTTCGCATGCAGGCGGGCGTTTAAGTGTAGGTGTATATGCATACATACATACATACATACATACATACATACATACATACATACATACATACATACATACATACATACATACATACATACATACATACATACATACATACATACATACATGTATATTAATATATATATGTGTGTGTTATTTATATTTTATCTATAAATTTCTAAACTTGCTAACCAATCTTTTATTAACATGGTTATTATTAATGTTAGTGGTACTTATATATATATATATATATAATATGTGACAATTATTCGGTAGCCAAGATAAAACTCCGGGTTTCAGATGCCGAGGTGGAAATCCACGCCACCATCTCTTCAGTTATCCGGCCATCGGAAAAAACGCTATGAATTATTTTTCAGAATTCAATATGGACGCCTATTACATCGATTATTCTATGAAAAAACCTACCTATACCATCAAGGGGATTTTTTCATACAGTTTTTCGATGGACGGATAACTGAAGAGATGGTGCCGTGGATTTCCACATCACCATCCGAAACTCGAAGTTTTATCTCGGTTACCGAATAATTGTCACATATTACATAAATTCCTCTATCTACATAATATCGAAGTCCCTTTCATTCTTTTGTCATCTTACCGTTTTTATCAATACATACACACACACACACACACACACACATACACACATACAAACACACACACACACACACACATATATATATATATGTATATATATATATATATATATATATATTAATTTTCTTTTTCAGAATGAGGTAAAAAAATCAAAGGCTGTGAAGATTTTACAACATTTATAAATAAGACCTATTTATAAATGTTCTAAAATCTTCACAGCCTTCGTTTTTATTTCTCATTCTGAAAAAACAATTATATATGAACACGCTGATATATGACCTACGTTGGACTCCTTATTCCATAACCACCGAACCTGGAGCTTAACTATATTCTGACCTTAGCACTTACTCAGCATTACCTGACACCTTTGTCTCTTATTGACACCATTACCTCTCCTAACATATATATATATATATATATATATATATATATATATATATATATATATATAGTTTATCCAAACAAGAAAACACAAAAAAACACAACAACGCGAGGACTTGGAACAAATAAAGTATTATTGGACGCTCAGGAAAGAAGGGAAGAAGGAGGTTTTAACGTTTCGAGCGGAGCTCTTCGTCGGAAACATAGGAGAAGGAAAGATACCGAGAAGGGAAGACAGAGGAAAAAAAAATCGCCAGCGGTACTCACGATGTCACACACACACATATTATATATATATATATATATATATATATATATATAACGTAATACGTAAAAAGTAAAAGAGTCCAACGGAAGAGTAAGTACGATTAGGCAGCTTTTTAATTACTACAAATATTTCGAAACATACAGATCCTCTTATATGCAGGATTTCAAGTAAAGTTTAAAGTTAAAATTTGTAACGATTTACCTGTATAAGGAGATCAATATATATATCTTCTCAGGCAAGACTCAGTTGCTGTCTCCGTAATTAAATCTAGATTTCCATGCTACAACATCCATGGCTTCTCTGAAACTAACAAACGCTGACGGTTTCAATTCGCTCGGTATGAGTGTGTCATCACGTTCGACATGAGCTGCAATGTGCACGTTGACTGTTTATTTATTCAGTTTCAAGAGTGTCTATGTAGTAAGTAGCTTGCTTACCAACCATATAGTTCCGGGTTCAGTCCCACTGCGTGGCACCTTCGCCAAGTGTCTTCTACTATAGCTTCGGGCCGACCAAAGCCTTGTGAGTGGATTTAGTAGATGGAAACTGAAAGAAGCCCGCCGTATATATGTATATGTATATATGAATGTGTGTGTGTGTGTGTGACTGTGCTTGTCCCCCAGCATTACTTCACAACAGATGCTGGTGTGTTTACGTTCCCGTGACTGAGCTGTTCGGCAAAAGGAACCGATAGAATAACTACTAGGCTTACCAAGAATAAGTCCTGGGGTCGATTTGCTCGACTAAAGGCGGTGCTCCAGCATGGTCAGTGAAATGACTGAAACATGTAAAGGAGTAAAAGAGTTATTCTGCACACGCCAAACTGTACCATTACGCAAAATACATTCAGCTATTAGCTCATACTTACAAAGTAACTTACACACCGATATACCATACATCACTGAATGTCCCCATACATTCACACACACACACACACACACACACATACACTCACACGCAGACACGTACACACATACATACATATATATATATATATATAATATATATTAAGGGTGAACGATCTCTATTTGTAATCTTATACGTTCTTAACAGAACACACCTCAACTATATATATATATATTAGAAGAAATGAGGTAATCAGAAGATCGGATGGTTCATATTTACAGATATTTATTTATATATTACATATATATCATATCATTCAGATCTGAATGATATGATATATATGTAAAAAATGTAATATATGAATAAATAAATATCTGTAAATATGACCCATCCGATCTTCTGATTACCTCATTTCTTCTAATATATAATACCTGTACATCATCTCCAAACCTTCCAATATATATATATATATATATATATTATATATATATATATATATATATATATATATATATATATATATATATGTATATATATATATTAAGATATTTCGTCTGCCTCTATGTTCTGAGTACAAATTCTGCTGAGGTCGACTTGCCTTTTAACCTTTCGGGGTCGATAAATTAAGTTGCGTACTGGGATCGATCAAATCGACTGGACCCCGCCACCAAAATTTCGGGCCTTGTAGCTAGAGTAGAAAAGGTTATAATTTCTTTTATTATTTGTGGATGTGGAAGGTGTGAAAAAATCCTACAATACACGTGTTTATTCCGTTACATTCTCTAGAAAAGAAAACACTCGTTATTGAAGTTCTTCATTCTGAGTGTCATAATCGATAGTGCTTAAATGCATTTGAAGTATTTAATTTCTAAGGACACTTTGTATTTAAAAAAAGAAATCATTTGTATGCATTTGATAGAAAATAAAACAATGTAATAATTTGAATTCTTTTGACATGTAATCACAGGGAAATAAAATCCGAACAAAACCTCATAAATGACACATTAGATAAAAAAAAATATATATCACAAAAATTGATTTCAAAATATAATAAAATGTGATAATTCTCTAATTTTCTTTACATCTCTTTGGTTTGAAGACATTATAAGACAACTGTCAAATGATTTGTAAACAAATGTGACGAAATAAAAATCTAAAATTAACATATATCGTTTGCATCGTAAAATATTTATTGCTTAAAGGAAATAATTTTAAAGTAGAGAATAAAATAAAATAGAAAGATTTTGATGAAGGGAACTAATAACAATTTAACGGAGCAAATTTTTAAAAAATACTGGAAGAAGTGAGAGAAAGAAAGAAAGAGTGCGGTGGAGGAAAGGTATTTTATTGTATATAAATAACGATTTAAGAGGTACTAAACAAGAGAAATAATACAGATGTGACATGTATAAACACACACATACTCACAAAGACACACACACACACACACACACACACACACACACACACACACACACACACACATATATATATATATATATATATATATATATATATATATATATATATATATATACAAAGAGCAACTAATAGTTTTATGATATTCTGATATATTGACTAGACATATTTATGAAATCCGCCGTCTCCACGGGAAATCAACATCGAAGCGACGTTGGGGATTTTGCATTAAGTAAGGCTTATGTCTAAGAGGACCTAAATTCGGGGCGTCTTCCTTCTTGTTTCATACTAGTACCTCCCCAATCAAACTCTCCAACAGTCCGCCCCAAACAAAGCTCTCTGAATGGACCCCCTAGCAACACAACAAATAAACATCCCTCTGCACGGTGATGATGTTGATGACCCTTCTCAACAGAGTGAGCAAAGGAATTAGGGATGCAGTGATTTTCCAATGTCGCAATCGCGCGCTTTATCCCAACGTGAGACCGGGTTATAGTTAAACGTGTGCAATGGCGACAAAGCTGACGACAGCAACCCATTTATAATGTGTAGGTAGGTGTATATCTATATACATACTTCTTTCAGGCGTTACATTTCCAGATCTAATGTCTGAAACTGAAGAGCTTCTGTAAGAGACCTTCGAAACTGTTAGTCGCAGGGAACCGAATCAGACTATCATAAATAATAATAAAAATAATAATAATAATAATAATAATAATAATATATCTGTGTTTGTGTGTGTGTGTGTGTGTGTGTGTGTGTGTGTGTATTACACTCTTACTACTTGTAAAACTTTTGTAAAGAAAATCAACAAGATTATCTCCACCACTAGTTTCAGCAATCTATGTAAGTACCGTTGCCATATTTATCCAATATATTTGTCTGTTACATCACAACTCTAAGTCAACAGTATCGAGATATTGATATACTGCTAATTAAATTTTAACTGCGAGAAAATTATGTCTCCGATGGCGCAAACAGAATGTTACATAATGTGAATGTTATTCCAGAAATCTGCCATAGACAGTGAAATATTTCGATATATCGTTACCTTCAGCCATTTAAAAACACGATAAGCAAAGTAAGGCTTCATTATTAGAAGTCCACAAAATACAAATATGAACTTCAGGATTTAGAATGTAATATATATGTGTGTATGTATGTATGCATGCGTGTTTGTATGTATGTATCTAGCTATATAATTTGTTTATGTATGTATATACACAGGTAATACAGACGCACATATATAGACAGAATAGATAAATATGTATGTGTTGGTGTGTGTGGCGGGGAGGTAGCTTAAATCTTTTTTTCGAAATTTCGCCAAATTTGCAAACTGAAATGCGTATGCGGAAACACAGAAGGAAAACAGTTAATATTTGAAGTTGCATCTCTTAGCCGTTTCGGGTTTAGAACCCCTTCATCTAGTCACATGCAGAAATAGGAGATAATATAGAAATGCTACGTTTGCATGCATTTTTGGAGAGGGTTGTGACATACGCAAACAAGGCGTTACTATAGAAACTAGATAAGGCGGTGAGCTGGCAGAAACGTTAGCCCGCCGGGCGAAATGCGTAGACGTATTTCGTCTGTCGTTATGTTCCGAGTTCAAATTCCGCCGAGGTCGACTTTGCCGTTCATTCTTTCGGGATAGATAAATTAAGTACCAGTTACGCTCTGGGGTCGATGTCGTCGACTTAATCCCTTTGTCTGTCCTTATTTTTCCCCTCTGTGTTTAGCCTCTTGTGGGTAGTAAAGAAATAAAAATAGTATCTAGACCTTCACATGTAGCTCTTGTTTCTTGTTTAATGAAGCTTTATACTTATTAAGATAGCTTTTCGGACTCTAATCTTGCCTATCTTGCGTTCTAAGCCTGTAATTTTCACATTAATATCCTTTGTCTGGCAGCTAAGCAAATGTTTATAAACTGTAGTTTTTTTCTACCTTTACAGTGCAATTTATAACTTGAGCCTAATCGAAACACAAACAGCGAACCTTTCATCCACCACTACAGCAATGAAGTACTATCACTCCGTACTTTCCTCATTTTGGGGCTGAATCTAAGTGCAATAAGCATAAGATTAGTTGTGATTTCTCAGCCACGGATGCTCCTCAGAAAAGATAACATAGTGGATAACGTGTCTTGCCTCTTCAATTCTGGTGTATAGCTTCGGCATCGTGAGAACTAGTGATGATAAAGCTTAACATCATATGAGACAAACAAAAATCAGAGCGTAAATAGACATGGATTCCATATTTAACTACGAGTGCTATCTATAAATATAGAGCAAGATCACTGGGTGAAATTCCATAGTTGGTAGACGATACATATAGTTGGTAGGCGAAAGGACTCGTGTAAAATTGATACATGCTGTGTTATATCTTACTGGTGTCAGAAATATTTTCATTTTAAATGTTATATATAAAGAGATTTTTTTCTAATCTGTATCGCCGTTCCATACTTTTGAGACAGTAAAATGAATTTTGCGGATAATTTAACTGATATTTCTTGGAACCTGTTTCCTACACAGAGTCTCACTTGTTGGCACCCAAAATAGAGGTTTCGAGGAAAGGGTTTGTTTGTGATAGATTTGCAGGAGATTAGCTTCCTTGGGGAGGTATTAAATCTTCAGATCTACACCTCCATGCTCAGAATATAATGGCCATCATGCCTAGAATATATCAATATAGCTTTACACTTATCGTTCACATTGTTATTTCGATAAAAATATAATGTTGCTATTCAGGTTTTTCGCGGATGCTAAATTTATTTTTTCTGATAAGAACTACTAATTTTGCTGTTTTATAATCTACAGTTCTTCGCAGTAAACATAGCATATATAAATGTTCTTTAATATTCTTCTTACACTGAGGAATACTGTTGTTCTCGATTTACAATCTCTGTATTGATAAATCCAATACAACGTTTACGTTTTTCTTAATTTTCTTACCAGTTTTCATAGTTACATAATTGTTGTGTGTAAGCAGCTACAATCGTTCTTTATGCTAGACTAATTTAAACACGTAATTTACTCAAAGGAAATCTTTGTTGTTTCGTTACCAATAATGCAATGTTTCCGGAGCCACTTTTTCGTATTTGAAAACATAACATAGCAGTAATCTAACAGGCTTAGGAATATGCATTAGTTTCTGATATGAGATATTGGCTCTTTTTTTTTATTATTATTGAAATTGGGAAAATATAATTTGTATTAAGCTTTGAATATGAACATTAAAAATTATCAATCGTATGAAGTTCCAAACAATAGTCTCAGCAGGAATTTGAATAAAACCTTCAATCCTTGTCATAGTAATTTATCTCCATATTGTGTTTTATTCCGAATCGTAAAAGACAAGAAAAAATCCATTTTATTGCGTTTTAAAAATCAATTTATAATCAATTATTCCGAAAACGATCAGAGTCGTGAGATAAGAAAATGAACCAAATTGTGTGAACAGAAAAGGGAAGAAAGGGTGAGAATCCAATGAGACAAGGAGAG
>NC_043008.1:44173095-44178095 GCF_006345805.1 Octopus sinensis
TTTAGCCCCTTGTGGGTAGTAAAGAAATAGGCACTTCGTCTGACGCTACGTTCTGAGTTCAAATTCCCCCGAGGTCAACTTTGCCGTTCATCCTTTCGGGGTCGATAAATTTAGTACCAGTTACGCACTACGGTCGATATAACCTACTAGATCGGTTCGTCTGTCCTTGTTTGTCCTCTCTGTGTTTGTTGTCGTTGTCGTTATTGCAATCATTTTATAGAGAGTGCTGTAATGTAGTATATAGACAGTTATATTCCTGATTCAATTTCCACTTCCGGTTATAGCAGACATTTCACTTCTCTTAGAATATTGCAGTAAATAACTTGCTTGAACATAGACGAAATATGAATATATCTATCAATCTATCTCTCTCTATATATATATATGTATATATATATATATAATATATATATATATATATATATATATATATATATATATATATATATATATATATATTATATATATATATATATATATATATATATATATATATATATACTGGCAAGTCGCTGCAGTAAATAAATAAATTCTTCTTCTTCTACTTCCGCTCCCTCTTCTTCCGCGTCTCCTCCTTCTCCTCCTCCTTCTTCTTCTTCTTCTTCTTCTTCTTCTTCTTCTTCTTCTTCTTCTTCTTCTTCTTCTTCTTCTTATTATTATTATATTATTATTATTATTATTATTATTATTATTATTATTATTATTATTATTATTATTATTATTATTAACGGTGCTAGTTACTTAGGCTATATATATATATCTGTTTCTTGCTGTTATTATTGTTAACAAGTCTTATTTTTATCGTATGACTTCACTGCACAAACAAGTGCAGCTCTTTTGTGCGTGCAAGTGTCCCGCGTTATGTTTTTTTGATATATATTTTCAGCCGTATTGAAAGTAATCTATGTAAAATGAGTGCAGCTCTTAATACTTGTCTGTTTGGCAGGTGGAATATGTTTACTAATCCTAGGAATTTGCCTATGCCTTTGTATAATTTTCAGTAATTTTGAAGAATTACCAATGTAGATTTAAATATTCTGATTATATATGTACGCTCTTTCATATGGTTATCTATATTTTCCGATCTTTGTATTTAATAATTTTTGCTTCCACTTAGCTTTATCATAAACGTTGAGACTGACTGATACTTCGTGAGTCATTGAACAGAGAGGTGGGGATAAGTGATAGAACTACTGTTGCAAGATCAGGAAAGTGCGAGTCATGCATTGTAGAGAAACATCTTAGAGACTGTAGATTTATAGATTTTCATTAAGCTGGGGTTTTTTTCAGTTTAAACGTTGAGTAATTAATTAACAGTAGTGTTTTTATTCTGTTTTTTTTTTTGTTTAACTATATTTCATTCTGTTTGAGGTTCCGGTGGTTTGGCAGAGTCGTTAAAACATCAGAAGATGCACCTTGTTTTATTATGCCTTGAGTTCAAATCGCCAACGATGAAGTCGATTTAAATTTCATCCTTTCAAAGGTAATTAAAAGTAATTCCAATCGAATAGAGGGATTAATAGAATACGCTGTTTCCTATCTCCGCGACAATAGCAACAGATTGTTCACATATTTACGTATAACACTGATTACAGAAAGATGAGACCGTTGACACTATCTGCACAAGTGTGTAGATTGGTATTCGTAAAAAAAAAAACATTATCGATTACTTCCCAGGTATATTTCACTTAAGAAATATCGAAATATTTATCAGACGGAGTAACGTTTCCTGCCAAATCTTATTCTTTCATATGGCTTCTTATTATTACGAAGGCGGCGAGCTGGCAAAATTGTTAGCGCTCCGGGCAAAATGCTTTGCGGCACTTCGTCAGTCTTTACGTTCTGGTTTCAAATTGATAACATAACGACCACTCGAGCACTGGGGTGGATGTAATCAACTTACCCCAACCCACTTGTGCCTATAGTAAAACGGATTATTATGATTTCTGGCTGATTCAATGTAAATCGCGTGTTAGTCGGGATATACATGTCGCAGACTATCGCAACCGCATCACCCTCACACAACGCAACAGGCCCCAAACATATTCCCAATTACTTTAGTGTATTATGCTCCATGGTCTTCATTTTTGCATGAAATGTGCAACTGGAAATGAAGCATTTCAGCTCTTTGGAGACCGACTTCGTGATATATAAAGGGATTTATTGGACAACATTATCCAATGAGTTCTCCATTACTGTATGTTTTAAGAACATACTGAGTGTGATTTGACTGAGACTTATCTGACATTTGCAGCAGTCCACATACCTGGAGGCCTTTCACAGTTTAGTGCAATTTGTGTCTTATTGTATGTGATGTTGGTAAACGGGGTGTCTAGACATTATACTTGAACAGCTTAAGGAATCATAAACATTAAAACAAATGTTACATTTTTTCATTTTTGGATAAAATATTTCCAATCATTGTTCGAATTGTTGTCTCCTGGCTGAGTCTGACCTCAATCAATGATTTCTGAGTGAGTCTGTGTAGGTGGAATATAGGTTAAGGCCCATAGAATGGAGGGGATATTGCACAATAGACAGAATTATTTCCTGCGCCGTTTTTAATGCCAGTAGATAACACTTGAACAAGGCGGCGAGATGGCAGAACCGTTAGCGCACCGGGCGAAATGTTTAGCGGTATTTCGACTGCCGTTACGTTCTGAGTTAAAATTCCGCCGAGGTCGACTTTGTCTTTCATCATTTCGGGGTCGATTAAATAAGTACCAGTCACACACTGGGGTCGATATAATCGACTTAATCCTTTTGTCTGTCCTTGTTTATCCTCTCTGTGTTTAGCCCCTTGTGGGTAGTAAAGAAATAGGTAACACTTGAGCACTTTTAGTGGAATCCAATCTGTCACATTGAATTCGGACAGGTCTTTTTCTGATACTGGCTTCCACATTTCTTTTACGAGGTCACTGCGAAAGGGTTCCTGAACTCAACCCTTCATACGGTTATTTATCTATCAAATGAAAAATCCTCGTGGTTCCTGTTTCCTCCAACGTGCATCCTATCAATGATAAGTTCTCTTTTATTTACTCTCTGATAGCAACTGAACGCACTGTTTCTTTGGAATTTCTAACAAAAATTATAAAATACAGCTGTATATATGATTTCTTTCGTTTTAACATCACTACATATTGAAGTGTCATTTTGAATTACGATTTTGTTTCTTTGATTTTTCTTAATCCTTATTTGTACTTAATCCTCATCGATATCTTTTGTTATTGTAATTGGTTTCTAGTTCGCAGTTTACTGGCTTCTGACACAAAGGGAAACATTTTTTTTTAATATTACCTTTTTCTAATCTCTCTGTTTTTGTTAAGATCTACATAATTATCTGCACCAATTCTTGTAATTTTCTTTTCAAATAATAGCATGCACCTATATTCCTGTTATATCTAAATCATATATATTATATCTAAGTCATATCAGTCGTAGGCCATGGTTCTGTGAAACAATGACTAATTTCACCATTCTCCTCATTGCATTAAACCTTTACTTCATGACTGGTGTAGCTATTTCCTATAACCTTATTATTCAATCGTTTCTTTGTTTTTATATCATTTTGATTTGTTTCTCGTATTTGTTTTTAAATTTGTATTTCACTTCTTCATCTTTTATCTCATTAGCTGTGTCATTACTGCGTTTGTTGCCACTGAGTGCATCCATACTAACTTTACTAGTCTACATCACTCGAAAATAAACTTAGACATTTTTGACTAAACCGATGCATAATACGGATTAAGCCTGACTTAATCTTTGACTCTCAGTGTACGTTATTTGATTTCAAAACAAATTACTGCTAGCCAATAACCTTCTGCGGCAAGCGTAGAATTGTTAGAAAGACAATTCGTAAACTTTGTTGGAGATGCAATGTTCGTCTAACTCACACTTTACAAACATGTCTATTTCTTGGTCTCATCTATTCCTAATACGTTCAGTAAGTTATTTTATTTCACTTTATTTTATTTCATTGTATGGTGTTTTATTTCATTTCATTATAATGCATTACACGTTAGTTTATTTAAAATTATTTTTGAAGAGTGCTCACAGAACAGCAAGACCCCAGACAATTTATTTGTTCTTAAAACATTCTGGTAGATTAACAAGCTATTCTGCATGCATAATTATTTGCTTGGAAAACACCAACACGGAACAGCAAGTGATTGGTTTGCCGGGCGAAATGCGTAGCCGTATTTCGTCTGCCGTTACGTTCTGAGTTCAAATTCCGCCGAGGTTGACTTTACCTTTCATCCTTTCGGGGTCGATGAATTAAGTACCAGTTACGCTCTGGGGTCGATGTAATCCACTTAATCCGTTTGTCTGTCCTTGTTTGTCCCCTCTGTGTTTGGCCCCTTGTGGGTAGTAAAGAAATAGGTTTGTTGTTCCCTATATACAAGAGCTCGTATTCTTGTCAGCTTCATCGGTGCAACCGTGGGACAGTCTTGACTGTAAAAGCGAAACACCGTAATATGTTGAAGCCCTCACTCTGCTAAAACGGTGAATCACACGTTTTATGAACAAAGCATCGTCTAAAAGAGCGACGTATTCTTCGTTGAAATCAACAATGATTAGAGATTCCCAATTGGATCAGCAGGAATGTATTAAAAAGAAAAAAGATTCGTTAAAGTGTTTTATCTTTTCCATCTATTCATCTTTAATGGTTTGACATGTTGTAGTCAATAGATTGCTTTAGTTTTAGGCATGCTCTATGTGTATAAATGACTCCATTTTTAAGCGTTGTATTTTATCAAAGGAAGGTTTCTGTAATAAATCCGTGCAAGGCATCGATTTACTAATATATATTCTTATTATAGTCACATTCCCTTTCAACACTCGTTCAGCGTCTATGGTGAGATGTTATTATCTTTCAGTTGAACAGCTTGTTAGTGTGTGGAAATGTCAGGAAAGAATATATTGTTAGTGAAAATACGTTATCGATCTGCAGTTTTTGAGTCTCCAGGTATTTTTCTTCCTCGGTATTAATATGGTTTTAC
>NC_043008.1:44183095-44203095 GCF_006345805.1 Octopus sinensis
ACACATAATGATCGAAGACATGACAAAAAATATATATTTATTTACGTATTTAATTCTGTAACAATGTAATAGAAGCCTCACGAAATATGGACACCATGGAGAGACAAACGAAAGAAGATGAGTCACGATTGTAGTAATTTTATAGCAGCCGTTACAATACACCAATTAAAGTCTGAATTTTATATTCACCATAATATAAATACGTGGAGAAGCAAACAGATGTTTCTTTTGAATTCTTCTTTCATTTCATACGCATTTATAGAAGGTAAAGTATTGATATCAGACAGATATTTCTTTCAAAGATACGAAAGATAACCATGATAATACTGGGTAGTTGCAAGGAATTGTGAAGGTGCGTGGCCTAATGGATAGGTTGTTACACACTCGATAGTTAAATTGTGGGTTCGATTCCCGGATCGGGAGGAGTGTTGTGTTATTTAGAAAAACACTTCTTTTCACGTTGCTGTAGTGCCGTGCGGAGGAAGGCATGCTAAAACACAGACTGAGTGTTGTCAAAAGTACTAAAATGGAAATGAGGATGAGGTAGCTTCGTAAAAGATTGACCAGCAAGAATAACCAAACAGACCCGTGACTTGGAAGGTTGTTGCCTGGTTAGTGCATAGGCGTTGTTCGCCATAAGTTGAAAACCACCGAAGAAAAATGGTGGGCGCAATGAGACGCTGTTACATTGCTCCCCCCAGTTCTGTTACTACTGCATGTAATTGGAGAAAGTTTGTATTAACAATAGGTTGTTCAAATTATGGTGAACTCAAACGTAATTAGTTTCTTCACTGATATGGACTATAATATATCAATGTTGTATATATATATATATATAAATGTATAGGTATATACATTCTATTTCTTTACTACCCACAAGGGGCTAAACACAAAGGGGGACGAACAAGGACAGAGAAACAGATTTAGTCGATTATATCGACCCCAGTGCGTAACTGGTACTTATTTAATCGACCCCGAAAGGATGAAAGGCAAAGTCGACCTCGGCGGAATTTGAACTCAGGACGTAGCGACAGACGAAATGCTGCTGAGCATTTCGCCCGGCGAGCTAACGTTTCTGCCAGCTCGCCGCCTTTTTATTGTATATACATTCACTGGAAATGGAGATCTCCAGGTCCAAATTCTTGAACGGCTGCTGTTGCTGTTGTCGTCGTTGTTGTTACTGCTCTTAATGTTGCTGCTGCTCTTATTTAAGCCTTGTTGAAAACTGATCAAGTTTCATCTAGACAATGACAAAAGTTGTTCGACCAATTAAAGGTGTACATTTTTCTTTTTAGTCAAAGTATACCTTGGGTTATATTAACTGATAGGTATTATGCTCATTCATAATGAGAAATGATAAAATATTTTCTTCAAATAATACACGGGAGGGTCAAGAACACACCAGTCAAGTATTCTTTAGAAGCGGTATACAGATGTTTTGGATTTGTTTGTTTTTACTATCGTGAGAGTTTTTCAACCAGGGCCTATATGAACCATGAGAATCCCTGTAATATTGTTTTGTGAAAATTTATGTGAAATAGGTTAGTTCTATTTCTACATTAGAGCAAATATTTTTGCATCTATTTTGCACAATTTAATGAAAAAATGTAATAGGATTTCTTAAAGCATCAATCGCTTTGTGTGTTCACCCGAGCAAAATAGGAATAAAAGGTAATCATAGATAAAAGAAAATGGTTTTGAAGCACTAGTCTTCAGTAAGGGGCAGTATACATGAATTTGCCTGTCTTCCAAGACCGGGGAAACTGATGGTGTTAATATTAAAATCGTTTCAAGTCCACTCTTGCAGAAAAGATAAGAGCAGTGAGAGGATTCCAGAGGTACGATGGCTTGGGCGAGAAGGAGTTTTTATAATGATTTGCGCAAAGAAAGTGTGGTCAGAAGCACCAAGCGAGTTCAGTGATGGAGAGACAGATGGATTAGGGTTGCCTCTGTGGTGGAAGTAAGAGACTATTCCACAGAAGTCATTATAGCAGAAATAGAATGGACAAAGGGAGAAGTGAGAGGGAGAGATAAGTAGAAGAGAGAAAAGGATGCAGCGTTCTGTAAATGAAAATACCAGAATTTACTGTATTAACGAGAGAGCAGCAGAGGTAAGATATACGTCTGTCGCTGTGCACCATTGCAGCATGATATAGACACTGCATGTAATTGAGAAGAGTCCAGGGTATTTGCGAATGTAATTGCTGCTGCTTGTTACCCATTCAGTGACTGTCAGTATACGATTTATTTTGGAATTACATCAGAATAGACTAGGAAATAATTATATCGTTAATGTACATTAGACTAGTAAAAATATCCAATGGATATTCCCCGAACGTATGGAATAAAGCACCATGTCATATACAGTATCAATAATGAATGATGTGACTATGAGGAGAGATAATGGAAGTAATGAACC
This sequence comes from Octopus sinensis, assembly GCF_006345805.1. Classification (NCBI taxonomy): domain Eukaryota; kingdom Metazoa; phylum Mollusca; class Cephalopoda; order Octopoda; family Octopodidae; genus Octopus; species Octopus sinensis. The sequence goes on from NC_043008.1 coordinate 44,185,515, forward strand.
AAGAAGAGAAGCGAAATGTCCAACTTGTATTAAGTGGCGTAATTTAATTCAATACAATGGCACGTAAAAACTGAATTAAATTAAACAACATCTGAAATATATCATTAGATTTTCATTCTTATTTTCAAATGAAGTGTTGATTCAAACTAATGACTAATCCTCTCTTGATTAACAACTTAATTAAATCTAATATCAAATCAAATTAACCAATACTTAGTTGAACTGTTAAGATTATTTACCAAATGACGTAATTTCAATATGGCGGTTTTACGCATCGGCGTCGAGTGTAATAATTTTTTTTTTCTTCAGAGGTTTCGACATTACGTAATATTGCGTAAAACTAAAAGACTACAATTAAGATATAATTATTGATTCAGCCTCAGCCCGTTGACCACCACCAACTAATTGGTAAAGTGGCTTAGAACCCACAGGAGTCAGCCATGTAAGAGAGACAGAGAGAGAAAGAGACAGAGCGGGGAGAGAAAGAGAAAGAAAGAGAGGGATAGAGAATGCAAATTCTCAAATGACAAACATCCAGGTAAATAAATTGTTAGCTAAACATAACATACATCTGTTTCTTGTTTCTTGTTCTCTCTATCTTGAAATAAACTGAGTACTGACATACATACACACACACATACATACATACATACATACATACATACATACATACATACATACATACATACACACACGCATGCATACATACATACATACATACATACGTATACATACATATGTATGTACTTGAACACAAATACACACTCACATATGTGTGTGCATGTGTGTGCGTATGTGTTTTTGTGTGTATGCATATGAAGAGGTGCTGAAAAGTTCATGGCTTCCACAAAAGAAAATACGGGAAGACTTGCGAGGTGGTTTCCAAAAGTTCCCGGACAAGATCTTTAGCGTGCCAATAGATGACAGCACACGGACGCGTGCACAGTGAGAGCTAGCAGTGACCCTCTGCAAGTCCATATGTCTTTATCTATATTTCTTTTTCTCCATCTCTTTGTCACTATATCTATATCTACAACTCCCTCTGTCTATTTATTTCTTTCTGTATATATGTATTTATCCGTCTATCTACTTCTTAAATCTGTCTTTTTGTAATGACGTGCATGATGTAGTCTTCGGCTTTTGTCATGGACACTAAGTTGGAATAAAGTGCCAACATGAAGCTTTGCGTTCAATTTGCGATGTCTCTTTAGGTAAATCAGTTATGTTTTATTAAACATAACCAATCCGGGAAATCTATGATACCAACTAATCATTATGATATAATTCGACATATTCACCGCTCAGATTCACACAATTATTGCAGCGGTCCTTAAATTTTTCTAAGCCCTGTAAAATAACTTGCAAGGTTGGCCTCCAGCGAGGCCTTCGTGGTACCCTTAAATACAAGGAATTTCCAGGAAACCTTCGTATATATACAGCATAGAATCTTTAGTGAACAAGAGACTGCTCTCGCACCAAGCAGTACAAGACACTGGCAAGTGAGGAAAACTTAACAATAGCATGGGAAAAATGTGAGGCGACAGAATCTAGCAACACGACGAGCCACGCACTGGAACCGAACCATTATATGCTCATTCGCACAAACACATCTAAATATATACACACACACTCACATATACTCTTGCACCCACACACACGCAAATACATATATGTACATATTTATATATATATAGGCGCAGGAGTGGCTGTGTGGTAAGTAGCTTGCCAACCAACCACATGGTTCCGGGTTCAGTCCCACTGCGTGACATCTTGGGCAAGTGTCTTCTGCTATAGCCCCGGGCCGACCAATACTTTCTGAGTGGATTTGGTAGACGGAAACTGAAAGAAGCCTGTCGTATATACGCATATATATATATATGTATGTGTGTGTGTGTTTGTGTTCTGTGTTTGTCCCCCTAGCATTGCTTGACAACCGATGCTGGTGTGTTTATGTCCCCGTCACTTAGCGGTTCGGCAAAAAAGGGACCGATAGAATAAGTACTGGGCTTACAAAGAATAAGTACCGGGGTCGACTTGCTCGACTAAAGGCGGTGCTCCAGCATGGCCGCAGTCAAATGACTGAAACAAGTAAAAGAGTAAAAGAGATATGTGTGTGTGTGTATATACGTATATATATGTATTTATATAAGACACACACATACATACACACACACATATGTATATACATTTATATATATTGACACCCACGCATATATATATATATATATTATATATAAAGAGAGAGAAAGAGAGAGAGAGAGAGTGAAAGGAAGAGAGAGATAGTAGATAGACAGATAAATACATATATACATAAAGAATTAAATAGACAGAGGGAGTTGTAGACATAGATATATTGACAAAGAGATGGAGAAAAAGAAATATAGAGAAAGACATATGGACTTGCAGAGAACCAAGGCCATATCGGAATAGTTTGTGGGTTGTTTGCACCAGTCAAGAGAGTTAGATTCTGTCAGAAAACTTACTAATGTCTTTTGTACTTAATCAATAGCACTTACCAAAGTAAATATCATCCTTGTCACCAATATCTATAGCAATTAGCATCCCATAACGACTCTTTGCTGCCAGTTTTCAATCTCTGCGCGCAACATATATCAATTCTTATCGAGTAGCGACTAATGATGCATCTTTAGATGTCTGCATAATGATGGACATGGAGAGACGGAAAAGGGAAGCGAATGATGGATTGCAGCGCTGCTTATATATACACGCAATCATATGCAGACATACACACACATACACACACACATATATATACCATACATATACATACATATAGATATACATACATACATACTCACACACACACACATATATATATAAACACATATATGCAGGTATATATATATATGTTTATAAAAGTATGTGTACTTATACGTACAAATGACGACACTCTATGTATATTAAATATTACACGCACACACAAACACGTATATATATATATGTATATATATATATATATATATATATATACATACGAGTTTTATCTAACACATATATGTAATATGGGATTATATAAACTCACACGTGTGTATACGTAGATATATCAATATGTAAATCTATATATACATACATATATATATATATATTATATATATATATATATATATACAATATATATACATATACATACATATATTATACATACATAAATATATATATATATAATATATATATATATATGTATATATATATATATATGTGTGTGTGTGTGTGTATGTGTGTGTGTGTGTGTGTGTGTATGTCTCTGTGTGTGTATATAAAGAATCGAAACCGGAAATGCTTTGTTGGCGAAAACTATTTCAAAACTTTTAACATCGATATAGACTTATAAATGTTTCCTATCTATTTCCATATGTCAGCTTCGCTGACGTTGTCGCTACTTCGATATATGTAACCCATAAAGGGCTTCTATTGATTTCCTGAACACAAGTATACCTAGAAGATCGTTTCAAATTTTAAACACCGACACCCCCGCCAGCATCTTGTTCTCGATTCAGATGAATTCTACAGACATGTACTTTTATATGGCGTCACTGATTCCATACATGCAAAAATTCCTCGATACCTCTATGACATATTCTTTCTTCATTAGCCATCATGCATATCATTGAAATTTTACTTACCCGAATGCACAAACACACAAACAAGCACACAAACGCATACGCGTACAAATTATACACGCACACCCACTAATATTTGTATTATGTACGTATGTATGTATGTATGTATGTATGTACGGCTGCGTGGTAAGAAGCTTGATTCCCAACCACATGGTTCAGGTTTCAGCCCCAGAATCGGGAACATTCGGCATGTGTCTTCTACTAAAACCGCAGGCCGACCACACACGTGTGAGTGAATTTTATATGTATATATGTATGTATGTATGTATGTATTTATGTATATATAGCTATATATATATATGTATATATATGTAGCTATACCCACTAATATATATATATATAATATCATGCATATATATATGTATACATATATATATATATATATATATATAACATATATATATATATTTATAATATATATAGGTATATATATATATAGCAGATAGATATATATATATATATATAATATATATATATACATATATATATATATATATATATATATGTATATATATATATATGCTATGATATATATATATATATAATATATATATATATATATTAGGGGGTATAGCTACATATATATACATATTATAGCTATATAAACAAAATACATACATATATATACATATGTATATATATATGTTTATTCAAGCGTGTGTGTACGTGTGCTTGCATATGCATATAAATACGTCACTTTTTCTAGGGTTTCCTATATCTGCAAAATGTCGATTTGATGAGTTTTGTTGTTTATATCTTTCCTGATGAGATTGATGCATAACTGACCATAATCCTTCCTGTCGGACGTATTCTGAATGCATCCATCGAAACATATGGAGAAGATGTTTGAAATGTGTTTGAAATGTGTACAGATATTGTAAAACTAGAAAGAAGAAGGCAGTCAAAATTTTGGATAATTCCTTATTATTTTCTTTCGTGCGTTTAAACGAACTCTTCAAGACAAAAATTAAAATTAAAGTGATAACGATAAAAACGAAAGCGCTAATAATAATCAATTATGTAATAACGTATTATCTCAAATTCTGACTGCCTCTGTTTTTTTCTTTTACCTCTGATTTAGAGGAAATAACCTGTACTTGTCAAGGTTTTTTTTTTAATTCCTCGAGTTCTGAGCGTTTCCTCACGTCTGCGACGTAGATACTTTAAAATTTTGTATTCATATAGAGTCTGCCGAGCTGTCCTCAAAGCTTGCCTTTTTGGGTGCGAGACCTTGGGTAACTCTAGATAAAATTTTGTTGTAATAATTTCTGCTATAATTTTAGACTCTGTTTCTTTCCGATACATCTTATTGTTTTTTATTAACTGACAACATATAAATATGTAAGACGATAACTGAGTGCGTGTCTTTATTTGGCAAAATATATAAATAAAATAACAAGCCCGAAATACAACAATATATATATATATATACACATATACTTATACATATTCATATATACATATATATTCATGTATTTTATGTATATCTATCTATCTTTCTATCTATCTATCTATCTATTTATCTATCTATTTATCTATATACATATAAGAGTTTATGAGTGTGTGTAGTAAGTTTACAACTGCAAGAACTGAACTTAAGATTTGCAGGTCAATATCTCGACGTGTTCAAGAGATAACCCTCTCTTATATGCTGTGAAACCTTTCACTTGCAAAATAAAATTATTTCATTCAGCTGAATAGATCTGCGTTGCCTTTTGAGGGTTTCATGTCGTTGTAACTTTCACCGATATCTGTGGTTACGTAGCAATGTAATTTGAGTGAACTACCATTCGACCTGTGATTAAAAGACACAGCCTGATATCAGCTGGAAATCCTGATTCCTACAGCGCTTGCCAATAATTTCTATGACACTTTCTTTATCCAATATCGTCACTGATAACAGCCGGTATAATAGTTAAATTTGAATAACTCTGTTGCAATGCAGCATCGAATAGTGACAGCTGTTGTGGGGAACATTCTATTGTAAGTACAATTTCAGATGTTGATGTAACTATCGAAATAATAGGCGGTTATTTGGTCGCGGGATCATTGGCTACAATAGAACGTTCAAATATTAAACATATCACTGCTATCATCTTTGTCGAGAGACAAAGATACACGGCGAATTGTTTAATATCGTCGGAAGCATATCTTGTATTTATGTTAAATGTTTAGCATTATTATTGTTCATATAAATCAATGTAGATGTCTGTGCCGTGTTGCGAGTGTATGTGTGTGTGTGTGTGTGTGTGGTATTATGCGCTAAAACTATCATTTAGCAGAGCAATATATGAACACTTAACCAGATGCGATTTTATATTCTTAATTGCTGCTATATACACAGATATGGCAAAACTGGATTCTACTTTTCTGACAAGATATTTCTTCTGGAGCTGGACAGCGTGAAATCGTGTTGGGTGGAGGTTACTCTATTAGTTACGTTCACCCAAGTTCTCAAGTTTTATTTTCTTTTATCGCTTCTGGAAGCATAGAAAGTAAAGTAAAGAACGTAATGCCGGAAGAAATGCGGTTAAGCATTTTGTCCGGCATATCTTAATACCACGAGAAGGTGCATGGCTTAGTGGAAGGGCATCCATTTCACGATCGTAAGGACGAGATTTCAATTCCCATCGATGCGTTTTGTCCTTGAGCAAGACACTTTATTTCACGTTGCTCCAGTCTAATCGGCAGGCAAAAATGAGTAGCACCAGTGTTTCAAAGGACCGGCCTTGTCAAACTCTGTGTCACGCTGAATCTCCCTAACAAGTACGTTAAGGGGTACATGTGACTGTGGAGTGCTCAGCCACTTGCACGTTAATTTCATGAGCAAGCTGTTCTGTTGATCGCATCAGCAGGGACCCTCGTCTTCGTAACAGACGGAGTACTCCATATCTTAATACCACGAAAACAATTAAAACAATCCGAAAACAATTAAATTTATTATGAGACTGTGACCAAATAGAGGTCTTCAGTTACTAGGTTTGATGTTATTACTTGTCAACACTTACCACTGGTTTACCAGTTGTTTGCTTAATTATTATTTTTGGTATGGCTTAGCTAAGTCCTCTGCTCCTCCTGTTTTCGCAGACAAATTAGTAATATTTCAGCTGTAATCTTTCCGTACTCCCGAGTATTCAGATACAGCCGTTCTTCAGATACATTAATCAATGTTTTCTCATTCATTAAGCCAGAATGTTGTGATTTGTCCGTTATTTTCCTAGAACATCTATCAGGCCTATTAGCCACATAAGGACATATACAGTGGATCTTAATAAAGTCAAAGCAGATGTTAGTTGCCGTATGAACGCTAGATAAGTGGACCTTGCAACACACCTTATATTGTAAAAAATTAGTAAATCTTCATTCTCAGTTCAAATTTACTCGGTGTGGACGGTACAGAATATAGAGTACATGGTTATATATTTCAATATAAAACAACACACAAACAAGGGTAGCTGGCCGAACCAAGGATAGCGGCAAGCTGGCAGAAACGTTAGCACGCCCGGCGAAATGCTTAGCGGTATTTCGTTTGCCGTTACGTTCTGAGTTCAAATTCCGCCGGGGTCGACTTTGCCTTTCATCCTTTCGGGGTCTATTAAATAAGTATCAGTTACGTTCTGGGGTCGGAATAATCGACTTAATCCGTTTGTCTGTCTTTGTTTGACCTCTCTGTATTTAGCCCCTTGTGGGTAGTAAAGAAGTAGGTATTTCGTCAGCCTCTACGTTCTGAGTTCACACTTCCCGTAGCTATGTATAAGATTGGAGGATACAATCTGCAAGATAGATTGTGATTCCTAAGACATCTCTGCATTTGTGTGTCGACATGAATATATATTCAACAATGTTGAATATATCTGTTTCAAACAACTTGAATATATATGTTTCAACAATGTGAGTATATATATATATATATATATATATAATATATATATATTTTATATATATATATATATATATAATATATATATATATATATATATATATATATACATATATATATGTATGTTGGATGTTTCTCTCTCATAGAATTCGAGAGAAACATTTTCAATAAAGACATTTCCATTAAGGTTAAAAGAAATGGCAAATGTCTTAATTTGTAAAGAATTTTTATACAAGTGCATTTCTGTAAATAGTTTGAATTGTTTGTCATCGAATTTACCCATTACGCATAAATCTCAAATGAATAAACCAAATGTTTTTATATCCCACACACACACACACACACGCACGCACATTTATATATAATATATAGAATGTATTTCATAAGAGATATATTCTTTGCAATGTATTTTGTTTTGTACGTAATTTCTATATCAGAGTTCCTTTTAAATATATTAGATGCAAGAATTAAAATGGTCAAACTATTGGTAGTATCTTACATTTCAAAAATCATTGTTATAAAGTCTTTCAGTGTACTCAAGATATGCTTATACGAATTTCAAATTTTAGCACAAGGCCAGCAACATCGAAGGAGGAGAGGTCGATTACATCGATCTTAGTGCTCAACAGGTACATATTTTATTTGACTTCGAAAAGATTAAGTTCAGAGTTGACCTGTAAGAAAATTTGAATTTAGAACACGAAGACGAATGAAACGCCGCAAAGCATTGTCCCCGGCGTGCTAACCATGCATCCAGTTCACCGCCTTTAGGTACGCATATATCAGAGTCGTACGTTTGCATAAAGTATACGCCACACACACACACACATACACACATATATATATATATATATACATACATGTGTATGTGCATATATATATATATATATATATATATATTAGTTTTTACTCATTAACTCTTTTACTCTTGACTGCGGCGTATTTGATCGAATAAATCGACCCCAGGACTTATTTTTGTAAGCCTAGTACTTATTATATCGGACTTATTTTTGCCGAACCGCTAATGGCGGGAACGTAAACACTCCATCATCGGTTGTCAGGTGATGGTTATGGTGGTGGTGGTGGTGGTGAGACAAGAACTGACGCAAACTACAAACGACAACATACATATATAGACACACACACACACACACACACACATATATATATATATATATAATACAGTGTACAATGGACATTTTAATAAATTTCCATTACCCTTTGATATGATTAAGTATATATATATATATATAATATATATATATATTATATATATATATATATATATATATATATATTTACGATGGGCTTCTTTCAGTTTCCGTCTGCAAAATCTACTTACAAGGCTTTCGTCGACCCGAGGTTATAGTAGAAGACACTTGCCCAAGGTGCTATGCATTGAAACTGAACCCGGGACCATGTGGTTGGGAAGAAAGCTTTTTACCAAAAAGCCACTCCTGCGCCTATATTAGGCAACTTTAAAAAATGTCCTAAAATATTCGCTGAAACCGAAGTAAAGTTGAATAAATTGACTGAAAGTGAAGTTTATTGATTACTTAAAAAACAAACAATTAAACAAAGAAAAAAACAAGAACAGAAACAAGAATTCGAAACGACGTAGGTTGAGGCATGCCTGTAGTTATAGGGAAGTCTCATCCAGCAGGAAACCAGCGCGAGTTCTCTGGGATGAATTTGCGAATGATGTGTCAAAGTAAAAAAGGAGCGCGCACTAACGTTTATTTTTGTTGTTGTCTACATAAGAGATTAGATAAGTGTAAAGAGGTTGATTGGTTGATCAGATAATTATTGTGGCGTTTGAGGTCTGCCCTCACGTGCAATCGGTTAGCATCAAAGTAACGAAACGTCAGTAGTAAGTTATAATGAAATATTTCCTTCGGCTAGCATTCTTCTCTCTTCAAAATATACACACACAACACATACCTATATATATATATACAATATATATATATATAGATACATTCATAATTATATATATATATATATATTATATATATATGTATATATATATATACGTATATATTTATATATATGTATGTATGTATGTATAACATACATACGTATATACATTTTCTTTTAAAGATTTTAAATAAATCTAGAGAGTTCAAAAGAAAAAAAAGGGCGTAACACACACACCACACACGCACAAGTACATACACACACACACGCACAAATATATGTGAGCACGTATCTCTCTATATATATGTCTGTGTGTGGCGGGGCGTGTATTTATATATATATATTTGTATATGTATATATTTATATGTGTATTTATATTGTATTTATAAATATGTAGGTATTTATATATATATATATATATATATTATATATATATATATATAATATATATATAATATATATATATATATTATAATATTATATGTATAATATTATATTATGTATATGCATATATTATATATATGTGTGTATATATATTATATATGTATATGTATATATTATATATGTGTGTGTGTGTATAAAGATAGTTATATGTATATGTACTCTCACGCACACATACAACAGAAGACAGATATATATATATATATTATATATTATATATATATTATATATATATATTATATATATAATATATATTAAATACAGATTCGTTTGAATAATTTTGATCTAAACGGTGCACATAAACACAGATTAATAAGTAAAAGTACTTACACATCTGAGATGAATTAATTATGCACCGTAAGAAGTGTTGTTGTTGTTGTTGCTGTTGTTGTTGTATGTGTGCTTTCATTTGTGTCTTTGTTGGAGGCGATGAAGGATTAGCGCTGATAAACAAACTTACAAAATATCAGAACCGACATGAAAGACGCACTGTGTACAGCGGCGTCGAATTCAACAATCGCTTTTGTATTTCTTCTCTTACTCTCACCCCAGGGACCACCGTTGATTTTACTGCGCCCAACCGCTATAATCAGAACCACAGCCACTACAGCCTTTGCTGCAATTATTACCACAACAACCAATTCTATTACGAAGCCTCAGTTTCTGCTAGTCTCTCAATTTGGCGAACTGTCAGATTCTTTAGAGAGTTGGATAGGACGCATTGTGATACACGATGCGGTACTCTGCCCGCTGCGAAGAGTTCAAGCCTAGCTGCCGACGGTATTTTTGATTTTCTTTGAAGGTCGATAAATACTCCTTTCTCTTATAGACAGAAAACTTGAAATTTCTGGGAAGCTGGGTGGTACTCCATAACACTGACCCCACTGGACGACTGATACATTTTTTTTTATCAATCCCGAACATGTGAAACGCAATATCAACCTCAGTAGAATTTTAACTTTAGAACGTATAGCCGGACGAAATGATGCCTGGTGTTTTGTCCGGCTTGCTAATAATTTTAGCTGCTCACTGATAAAAAATATACCAGCCCCAGCAATGATTCAATTATTTCTTCTCTCTTCCTGTGTCTCTCTCTCTTATTTCCTTTCCTTCTTTTTCTCTTCCTTTCTATTTTTCTTTCTTTCACTCTATCTATCTATCTACCTATCTATCTTTCTATCTACCTATATGTATATCTATCTATCTATCTATCTATCTATCTATCTTCTATCTATCTATCTATCTATCTATATATATATATATATATATATATAATAATATATATATAATATATTTATCTATCTATCTATCTGCCGAATACACCACTCCACTTGCTCATTTACTTCACAGCTTGCAACACACAACTGATTAAAAAACCTCGAATGATCACCGTCGACAGCAACGAAATACCCATCACGGCTACAATCACCAGTTATCTCTTTTTTCTATACATATCCAAACAAATTACCTGGACAGTATTTAAAATACCGCAGTCTTCCTTTTCTTCATTCCCTTCTCTCCCCATCACCCATCTCCTACTCTCCCAGATCTACTCTCCTCAGAACTAATTAATTAAAGCAGGGTACACCATCCATCGAACCGCAGACCAATACGGGTCATTGCTCAGTTTTTACCGAGTCACAAACAAAGAATAAATTTCTGAATTTCCGTTTTATATTATGAAGGGTATTTTCCATTATATCTATGTGTTCCATTCCTTGTTTCAGTCATTTGACTGCGGCCATGCTGGAGCACCGCCTTTAGTCGAACAAATCGACCCCGGGACTTAGTGTTTGTCAGCCTAGTACTTATTCTATAGGTCGCTTTTGCCGATCTACTAGCTTACGGGGACATAATCACACCAACATCGGTTGTCAAGCGATGGTGAGGTGGCAAACAAACGCGCAGACACACACACACACAAACAAACATATAGTACCCCCTCCCCCTAAAAAAGAACGCAATAACGTGGTAGATGTAAAATAGACGCTCAAAGAAGGGAACAAAGATGGTTTAACGTTTCGAGCAAAGCTCTTCTTCAGAGACAGGACACAGAGGACAGTCCAATAGAAAAGGAAGACGGAGGAAAAAAAATCGGCAACGATTCACATGTGCTTACAGAGCTTCTTTCAGTTTCCGTCTACCAAATCCACTCACAAGGCTTTGGTCGGCCTGAGGCTAGGGTGCTACGCAGTGGACTTAACCCAGAGCCATGGGGTTGGTAAGGAAGCAAATTACCACACAGCCACTCCTATATGTGTATTCTTTTCTACTTTAGGCACAAGGCCCGAAATTTTTGGGTAGGGGGAGCAGTCGATTAGATCGAACATTCCGCAAGAAGTACTTAATTTATCGAACCCGAAAGGATAAAAGGTAAATCGACCTTGGTTGAATTTCAACTCAGAACGTAAAAACTGACGAAATACCTATTCCTTTACCACCCACAAGTCTTTGCCTTTCATCCTTTCAGGGTCGATAAATTAAGTACCAGTTACGCACTGGGGTCGATATAATCCACTCAATCCGTTTGTCTGTCCTTGTTTGTTCCCTCTGTGTTTAGCCCCTTGTGGGGTGTAAAGAAATAGGTAAAATGATATTTTAATGAGATTTATTTGCTCTTTCTAGCAATGACAACCGACCATGTAGAGGCCTTCTTCCGTTCGTCTGTTTCTTAAGTATCGTTACAAATCTACTTGTTTTATTCTTAGCAATGTTCCGCTTTTGCTTTTATTTTATTTATTTCTTCACATAAGAATTTTTAAATGAAATATAATAAAGAGATAAGGATGTGTATAATGAAGTTTTATCAGCGTCGTGGTGTATATCTCTTCCTCGCAGCGAGATCCTGTTCAGCTTTGTGAATTTAGACAGGCGGTTGTTTTTGCTTTAGTGCAACAATAAATGATATCTGTTATCTTTATGCTAGAGAATAACAATGGTGTTGGTTATTTCTGCACTGAATTCGGTGCAGCGACTGCACTGGGTGCTCTGCACCTTACATGAAACATTAATTTATTACTATACGTTCGTTCGTGGTATCAAGATAACACTTATTGTCTTGATTTTTGGCATTTTTTTCTGTTTACAACTTTTATTTCTTTCCAATCAATTTTTAGATTTGGACTATATTTTCATTTAATCTGTGTGCAAAGGCGGTGAGTTAGCACAATTGTTAGCACGACGGGGGTAAAATGCTTAGTAGTAATTCTCACAAATCTCCATTTTCTGAGTTCAAATTTCACCGAAGTTCATTGTGTCTTTCATCGTTCCGGAGCTGTTAAAAGAAATAACAGTTGAGCAGTGGTATCGTTGTCATGAACTAACACTAACCCTTAAAATTGGTGGACTTCTCCTAAACTGTGAAACCCTAAGAGAAAGGCGATTAGCAGGAAAGTGTGAATGTGTTTCAGATAAAATTCAAGCCATATCTTTCGGTTCTTTGAGTTCTGAGTTCAAGTTTATCCGAGGCCAATTTTGCCTTTTATTCTTTCTTGGTAAAATTAATCCCTAGGTTTGATAAATATATGTAAAGTACATCAGCTGATGTAACCGACGTTTAGCAACCCTCAAATTTGGTGTCCTTGATCCAAAACTAGAAATAATAATAATTGCTTCTAATTTTGGCACAAACCAACAATTCTAGTAGGAGGGGTCTTAATCGATTACTTTAACGCCAACACTTGATTGGTAATTATTGATATGACTGAGTAAGGACGAAAATCTACGTAACCTCAGCGGAATCTGAACTCAGAGCGTAAAGACGAACAAAGATGCTGCGAAGCATTCTGCCCTTCCTGCTAAGGATTCAGACAGCTCACCACTTTAACTGGAAATAATTATAATTATAATTACAATATAATAAATAATACACAGTGGACTATAAATCCCGACGTCTGACGATACATTGCGATATGTGGGCCCGTGGCTAAATCTAGTGGCTTTATCTCTGGTACCAACAACATTTCTATTCTCTGTGATATTTGGCTGACATTTTACCTACCCTGTGTAATAGAATAAAATGATATAAAGCTTGGTTATTGACGAATAGTTTATACAGAATATTTACATGGTGCCTGTCAAGGACTCCACCGGAAATCGATCTAATGGTGTAGAAGGGAAGTTATGTGAGTGGAGGGAAAGTTGGCTGGTGTTTCTAGCCAGTCGAAGGATGGCATGAATGATGAAAAGAACTAGAACTGAAGCCAATGAACAGACAGTTATAACTTTTATGAATAATTTAGAAATACTTGCTTCTTAATAATATAATACAACATTAAGTTACGCCGAGGTCAACTTCGCATTTAATTTTCTCGATGTCGATAACATGAGTACCAGTCATGCTTTGTGGTCAAGGTAATCTACGGCCCCTCCCCCAAATTACTGGTCTTCAGCCAAAATTTGAAACCATTATAATACTACATTAGCCTTTCTTCTTGTCGATGTCGCAAATAACATAGTGTGTTGTAATGACGTCAATTCCTAAAGAGCGGGGGAATCCTTTATAAGTCTAACAAAATATATTATAGTATCTTAGTTACAACTTGTTTACACTCCGTATTCTTTTCTACTCTAGGCACAAGGTCCGAAATTTTGGGGGAGGGTGCCAGTCAATTAGATCGACACCAGTACGCCACTGGAACTTAGTCTATCGACCCCGAAAGAATGAAAGGCAGAGTCTACCTTGGCGGATTTTGAACTCAGAATATAAAGACAGACGAAATACCTATTTCTTTACTACCCACAAGGGGCTAAACATAGAAGGAACAAACAAGGACAGACAAACGGATTAAGTCGATTATATCGACCCCAGTGCGTAACTGGTACTTATTTAATCGACCCCGAAAGGATGAAAGGCAAAGTCGACCTCGGCGGATTTTGAACTCGGAACATAAAGACAGACGAAATACCGCTGAGTATTTCACCCGGCGTGCTAACGTTTCTGCCAGCTCGCCGTCTCGTTTACATTCCGTATTAATCCTGCCGGGGTCAACTTTGTCTTTTATACTTTCTTGAGGGATAAACATTATATCAAATTTGTAATGGAGTCCATGCCCAAAGCAAGCTGCATTAAGAAATTCGTTTATATGTCTAACAAAATTCCTTATACCAATTTTGTTCCAGCTCTTTGAATTCCGAGTAATTTTGAGTTCAAATTCCAAGGAGGTTAATTTTACCTTTTATACACCCTGGGTGTATAAAATAAAGAACCATTTAAATACTGATGTTTTTTTTAATCAAGTGACTCCTTCAAATATGTGACATAAATATGCTTTCTTATTTGTTTATTCTAAATGAAGAGAGGAAAACCTACAGAACAAACTTTACATTACGGGTATACCAATAATATCGCAGAGAAAGGAAGCTGGCAAAATATTTGAAACTTTAATGATAATCTTCGAGTCGTGTTCTTTAAACTTGTAATCATTTATAACATGTTGTGTGAAGTGTTTCAATAAGAACTCTTTATAATTAAAGACAGATTCACTAACCATTAATATATGAAAATATATGAGATGTTAACTTAAGCGTAATATCTGATATATTGTCTATCAATCAATGTCGGCAATCTATCTAGTTATTATTTATAGTGGTCGATTAGTATTTTAATGGTGATTTATTTATTGATAGAAGTCGCTCCTTCACATTTCATCCTATAAGCTCCATTGATCGATTTTTGAGAGAGGCAGAGAAGGGGAGAGAAAGAGAGAGAGAGAGAGAGAGAGAGAGAGAAGAGAGAGAGAGAGAGTTTGTCAGTTAAATATTTTAGAATTGGTTTGCTTAATTTAAACACCAAAACCATATGGAAAAGCAAATAGCTCTCAATAATTAAATACATAAATATTATACTGCCGACGGATCATATGCCCTTCTATTAGACCATTTCCCTTTGTCATTGCACGGTGATTGCCATAAGCTTGAAGCTTATATAAAAATACCATTATTATTATTTACAGAATTGTAAACTCGGGACCGTATGAAAAAAAAAACAGTCACACCGAAAGCATATATATATATATATATATATATATATATATTTTATTTTATTCTTTCACTTGTTTCAGTCATTTGACTGTGACTATGCTGGAGCACCGCCTTTAGTCGAGCAAATCGACCCCAGTACTTATTCTTTGTAAACCTATTACTTACTCTATCGGTCTGTTTTGAGGAAACGCTAGGTTAAGGGGACGGAAACATCGGTTGTTGAGGGGGAGGGAACAAACACAAATATAAAAACATATACTCATACATACATACATATATATATATATACATGCACATATATACGACGGGCTTCTTTCAGTTTCCGTCTACCAAATCCATTTACAAGGCTTTGGTCGGCCCGAGGCTATAGTAGAAGACACTCGCCCGAGGTGCCACACGGTGGAACTGAACCCGTAATGTATGTGTGTGTGTGTGTGTATGTATGTATACACAATGTATGGATTCTTAATAAAATGAAATTCATAAGGAAATTAAAGACTGAATATAAATAGTAAATATATTTTGTATGCTATCTATTAAGATGATTGATGTAAGTGAAAGGAATTAACCAAGCTTAACGTAAACAAAAGACAGGAACTAAAGGAAGTACAGTACATAGATTAAATTTTTGTAAAAATGAGAGTTTAAAATAAATTAAAATATAATATACTAGCATCCAGTAGGGAACAGACAGCTGGAGATACAACGATTAAATGAAGAGGTCGTTTTCTGCAACAGTTACTTTCAAGTAGGGTTAACACTGAAAAGTTCCCCAAATACATTTTGTCTGAATAAACTGTATTCGAAACAAAGCACCTGGCTACAGGTAAAAGAATATAAGCATTAAGATACTAAAAAATAAAAAGAAATTTGCAATCACACGCACGTTGTGGTACTGTAGTAAGTTTTTTTAATATACATAGACATCACACAGGGAGAAAACTCTCTGTAGCCATACGTAAGTATAAGCGAATAATATAGAACCAAATACATAGGGAAACGCATACGTAATTATATACATACATGCATATACACAAATATATACACAATATAAAATATATAAAAATAAATGTCCATATAAATGTACGAATAGCAATTGATAAGCATAGGTTCACGTAGAGAGAAATACACGTACATATATGCATATAACTATTTGCACACACACACACACACACACACGTACATTCTCGCTTATATACACTTTCTTATCAACAGCAGAAAGATATCTCGGATAACAAGTGTTTAAAATAAATATATTCACCTCTCGCACCATATATATATATATATATATAATATATATATATATATAATATATACATACATACACACACACACATATATATACATATATATATATATATATATATATATATATATATATATATATATATAATATATATATATATATATACATATATACAAGTACGCACAAATATATATGTATATACATACACACAGAAACAGACACACAGAAACACACATATATGTGTACATTGGTACATATACGTACATTACACTGTGTGCGCGTTATTAAATCAATTTGAACTTGCGCACGTAATATTTTGATAAGAACGGAGACAAAAACTTGTTCCTGGTATTTAAAGAACAATCTTAAATTTTAAAAATAAAATATCTATGTTATTCCAAGTAAATTCTACCATTTTTTTTTCTTTTAATATCTTCCTAAAATAATATATAGATATTTTCATATTCCTATAAG
>NC_043008.1:44210595-44243095 GCF_006345805.1 Octopus sinensis
CCAGTTACGCATTGCCATCATTTATAACACCATCTGTTCCGAAATACACCTTTCCACAGAAATAATTATGATGTAAACAATTCATACATCTCTCTCTCTCTCTCTCTCTCTCTCTCTCTCTCTCTCTCTCTCTCTCTCCACATATATATATATATATATATACTCTTTTACTCTTTTACTTATTTCAGTCATTTGACTGCGGCCATGCTGGAGCACCGCCTTTAATATATATATATATGTATATATACACAAATTTATGTATATATATGTATACACACACACACACGCACACACACGTATATATGTGTGCGTGTACGTGTCTGTGTATATATATGCGTATGCATATGTGTGAGCGCTTGTATGTACATCAGTAGATGTATATTTTCAGATACCACTCTGTTTGCCTTTTTAACGGTTGCAAACTCGCATTTCTTTAACGTCGCCATATTGTACAGCTAATCCTCAGCTTAATTACACCAGCTCATTAAACGCCATTGTTGCCAGTATTTCGTCTGACAAGAAAAACTATTAGTTCATAAGAAAACTTCATAAATAATATAAATTTAATTCCTTTTCATTTCTCCGCTCTTATGAGCTTCAAAACTGCTGCTCTTTGTTGTTCTGTATACTTAGCAGTTTTCTTAGATTTGTCTTAGTAGACGGAATGTTTTTCAGAAATTACCTGCACGGGTTTTCATCAATTTTTCACTTCGGCTTAGGACTGTTGCTTTGCTGTTTGATGTAGAAGTGTTTGTGTATACGTGTGTGCTTGAATACGTGTGTGCTTGAGTGTGTGTGTGTGTGTATTGTATTGTATGTATAATTAAAAATATCAAGGCCGTTATGTGTGATAGTGTGTACGTGCGTATGTGCTTGAGTGCGTATGTGTGCGTGTGTGTGCATATGTATGTGCGCGCGCGCGCGCGTGTGTGTGTGTATTGTATTGTATGTATGATTAAAAGTATCAAGGACGTATTGTGGGATAGTGTGTAGAGGTGAACGCGTTTGCAATGCGGATGGCGTTAATATATACATACAGAGGCATCACACATACACACACACGTGCAAAAGTGTATGAGTGTGTGTACATGTATGCGTGTATGTGTGTGTGTGTGTGTGTGTGTTGGGATTTTAGATTATATCACTTATCTATTTACACAACACATTGAGAGAAACAAAAGCATAAAGCAGTATAAATCCTAAATCCTAAATCCTAAATCATAATATGTTCTTCCATCAAGATAATGCTCGGCCACATAGAGCGAGGATGACATTCCAAAGGCTGGAGCAGTTTGAATGTGAAACGATGCCCCACCTACCATATTCGCCTGACATTGCACCATCTGATTAGCATTTATTCCCCAGTCTTCAAAATCCTTTGGACGGCAAAAAAAAATATGAATTATATACACGAGATCAGAACAGTACTGGAAGAGTATTTTCGTCTGCGACAAGTGAATTATGGAGGAGGGGCCTTGCAAGTCTACCAAATAGATTGAAGAGGTATTTGTAAAACATGAAGAAGAGTATATTTTAGATTAAAAAAAGAAATTGTTTATCTTAATTTTGAAAGATGAAACAAGTATAAAAATCCGCATTATTTATGGGATGACCCAATGGGTAAGTAGACAGATAGATAGATATAGCTAAAGATATCGATATATATGTATATATATATATATGTGTGTGTGTGTGTGTGTGTGTGTGTGTGTGTGTTGATATGTGTACAAACATACATGCACATTCACACAAATACACTGTATATGTGTGTGCATGAGTTTATGCATGTGTATACCAATGTGAGACGGTACCTCCAGGAACCAGTTCATTATGGTAATGCTGTAACTCCGCTATTCACAACTAAAACCTCAAATAGAGATATGGGACAATCTATCCATACATGGCACAATCTACCTGAACAAGAATGTGAACTTAACATAATACAACCTATTTTAGCGGAATATCAAAAACGTCTGCTAATGAAAGAGACATCCTACGCCATTTTCTGTCTGCGATATCGTTGCTTAAATTTTGAATTTCAATTGTGTCGGAGTTTCATTTGACTTACTGTAAACATACATCTATTGGTGTCGACTCTATCGCCTATAATATTTCTCTCCATTTCTGTTGCTTTATTTAATATGAAACTTTTAGTCATTATCTAGTCAAACAAAATCAATAATATAATTTCGTTCAATTGATTTTTATCTATCTATAGGCTCCAAATTTTCTGACACTTTTCAACCACGTGGATAATGATGGCTATCACACTCAAAGTAATTATAACTATTCCGAATATATCAATATGCGATATCATTATTGAAAATCATGAAAGATGAGCCGACCAATAAAAGGAGGTACGGCGCTCACGTGATTAATGTGATAAAACTAAACTATCCAAATACTACTTCAGTTTTCATAACCCTTTGGTGACAATGGTTCCATTCCAAATCCACTGCCTTCGGTTTAATTAATATTGAATATAATGAAGGATTTAGTAAAATATATGTGTTAACATAATTGAACATATTTCATGAGAGGTTTTAATTTCGATCAGTTGGTATCATAGATGTCGGATGTTCTCAGTGAGTCGGTATGAACAGAGTTAATGGCGCATTTGTTTTATATTCACATTTGCTGGTTATAGATTATTTGGCAAGGAACTTGATCTGAGATCATTTTTAAGCCTATTAAAGCACTTCGCATCACGATTGAGTTGCGGTGTACGCATTCTAGGCATTTACAAAGACAGTCATCTATACATGCACCCATATATATATTATATATATATATATATACATACTTACATAAATATATATATATATATATATATATATATATAATATAATATATATATATATATATATATATATCTATATATATATATATATATATATATATATTGTGTGTGTGTGTGTGTGTGTGTTTGTATGTGTGTGTGTAAATCCTTCATCCTGCTTGAATAGGCATCAGTCAGATGCGTCAGAGCCGTGACCATTCAATCGTTCATTCCACGCAAAATTTAGGTTAGATTACCTTATATAAAATACCTTTTATCATTCTGCTACCAGAATTATGCTCTGCGAGAAAGATTTCTGTGCTATTTCTAGCAAGTCATATCCATGTTTCCTTCTCAACACGCAATATGAAAATACCATTGATGTCTTTTAATCTAAATTCTCTAATTTTGGTCTTTTTCCGCCCTTTTTCTCCCCGCTACTGACTCCTTCTTCTTCTCTCATTTCGTCTCTAAATATTTGTACTTTTCACATTTAATTATGAAACGCATACGTCAGCAGCCACTTAGATATCTAGAAATGATAACGAACCAGGCAACATGCCTTATCGTTTTCACTTTAATCACTGGATTTCAGAAGAAAAATGACGGCGAATCTGATACTATAAAACTGTGCTTCTTAAGCATTTTTCTGTAACCAATAATACGTTCAACAGCCACGTTATTACCTCCCCTCCATACCGTCAGAGAAAAAAATAGTCTTAGAATTGCCCGACATATTTTATAATTGTTTCTTTATTACCCACAAGGGGCTAAACATAGAGGGGACAAACAAGGACAGACAAAGGTATTTAGTAGATTACATCAACCCCAGTGCGAAACTAGTACTTTATTTATCGACCCCGAAAGGATGAAAGGAAAAGTCGAACTCGGCGAAATTTGAACTCAGAACGTAACGACAGGCGAAATACCTATTTCCAAACTTAAGCATCATACGATGTACTATTCCATATGACTGATAACACACTTGTATATGTATATATAAATGTGTATTTTTTTAATGAATATTATATGGTATAGAAATTGTTAATACAATAATAATAATGTCGTTTTAATGTGTATTATTTAGTATAGAATTTTTTAGTACAATATTAATAATATATTTAAATTTATATTTTATTAAGATAATATCTTTCATTATTTATTGAATTACTTTATAGTGGTTCTGTCTGTCTGTCCCCCTCTCTCTACTTGGTCGTTCAAACCTTTAGAAATAGCAGTCTAATTGGCTTGGTATCACACAAAACATCCTTAAAAAAAAAACGAAGGATATACTTGGTATATTGGCTTTGCTAAATTTTGGAGTAAAACCGATCCGGACAGGTAGGGTTTCAAGACGCTTCATAATAAATTTGGTGGATAAGAGATGTTCTTGGCAAAAACTCTAAGAAGAAGAAACTCATTTCTGAAGAATCTATGGCTCAAGCGACCTTCATCAAAAAACTGTTAGACATAAGAACCAAACTTCCCTCAATTTATATGGTAGCGTTTTGAAAACTGAAGGTTATGGTAGGTGATGTACTCGGGTATATCCTATGAAACAAAAGTAAAAAAAAGATAAGGTTTTTTCAACTGGAATGCATAGATACGATAGGGGCGGAGTGTGGCAGGTCGGCAGCAAATTCAAGGGCTGCTTCAGTGGCACACTTCCCAGCTACGCCACTGCTTAAATAAATTATAGAGGTTTATCTACGCGATTCGATATGAAGTGGGACTAAACCATAATAACACCATCATCATCAGCAACAACAGCAATAATCGCTGCTATAGCAGTAACAGCAACAACGATAACAACAACAACATCAAGCACGGCAATGAATAACAATATTGATTAAACCTTATCACTGCCATAAACTAATCTCGATATAAAACACGTATTGAATTTATCTAACAACAAAATGATTAATGAATATGGTAGATATTCATTAGTAAAGAGTGTAAGAACAAAGCAAATTGTTCTCAATGGAAGATTAGCAGCTTCCGGTGTTTAGTTTATAAATTTGTTGTCAGATATAAAGGCTGTATAATATGACTGGAAAAGCGTTGAAGGGGGGGGGGGGAAGGGCGGTGAGAGTGAAGATGCCGATATAATATTTTGAATTAATTAAAACAGTAACGAAGAAAATAATCAATAAATCACCAACTTCGATTAGTTATGAAAATAATTAGGCTAAAGTGTTCAACAATAACAAGGTTTATGTTGTTTGCTGTGTTTGTCTTTTGCTGTCGTTGTTGTTGTTATTGTTGCTGTCATCGTTGTCACCGTTGTGTTGCTGTTGTTGCTGTTGCTGCTGTTGCTGCTGTTGCTGTTGAGCGAAGCGGTCTTCGTCCCAGAGCTCGCAAGATCGCGCCACTGTAGAGCGAGAAGTCCGAAACGTGGTCCTTTGCTATTCGTAAGACCCGCAGAGGAGAAAGCAGGTCAACCCCCGACACCGAGAGCATCGACGGATGGATGAATCCGCATCCAGGCTCAGCGGTTGCGTAGGAAGTCGGGGACAAGAAACAGGAAGAAAGAGTGAGAGAAAGTTGGGGCGAAAGTGTACAACAGGGGTCGCCACCACCCCCTGCCGGATCCTCGTGGAGCTTTGGGTATTTTCGCTCAATAAACACACACAACGCCCGGTCTGGGAATCGAAACCGCGATCCTCCGACCGCGAGTCCGCTGCCCCAACCATTGGGCCATTGCGCCTCCACTGCTGCTTCTGTTGTGGTTGCTGCTGCCACTGTTTACTTGTTTACTGTTGCTGGTGTTGTTTAGTCCCTAATTATCAATAAGATTTAATGGTTTTCTGGTTGTAATAATCCAGTCTGCTTTGTATATTAGTTCATGATATATCAGGAAAAATAATTTAAGATGACAGGATAGATATATAAATACCTATTTCATTACTACCCTCAAGGGGCTAAACACAGAGAGGACAAACATGGACAGAAAACGGATTAAGTCGATTACATCAACCCCAGTGCGTAACTGGTTTTTAATTTATCGACCCTGAAAGGATGAAAGACAAAGTCGTCCTCGGCAGAATTTGAACTCAGAACGCAGCGGCGGATGAAATACCACTAAGCATTTCGCCCGGCCAGCTAAGGTTTCTGCCAGCTTGCCGCCTATAGATATATAAATACAGTCTGTAATTCTGTATTGACTTGAATGGGAAAATGTGTCAGTCAAGAAGGACTTAGGTTTGAACAATTTTTATGATACAATTGTATATTTAAGAGATGAGGAATTCTGTACATTATTTACACTTGACGGATATTTGTCCTCATCTTGTTTGTTGTTAACACAACGTTCATCAGGTGTCTTGCGGAAATTTTGAACCGAGTTCTCATTCCTAAGGTATTGTTCGATGTTGTTGTTGCTGCTGTTGTTATTATTATTATTATTATTATTATTATTATTATTATTATTATTATTATTATTATTATTATTCAGGTCACTGCCTGGAATCGAACTCGGAACCTTGAGGTTAGTAGCCCGTGCTCTTAACCACTAAGCCATATGCTCGTGTGCATTCGAAATTTCCCAAAGATACCTGTTGAAGACTGGAGAGTATATCAGCCGAATCGTTGTGTTAACAACAAACAAGATGACAAATATTCATCAAATGTAAATAATGTAAATAATGTAATTTTCATGATGTTTCATATTTAGATGTTTTTATTAAATTCATTCGGTTGTTAAACATAAATAAATCTTGGAATTAAAAGGTCTCGATTTACCGCCAGAGGTCAGCTACAACTAATTTAAAAATCATATTTTCCCCTTAATACACGATTCAATTAAACTGGTAGCTGTTGCAATAACCTCCATGCTCCGACCGCAGACATGAATGCATTCCAGGACCATTTGGCACTCGCTAATAGATCCTTCCTTCAGTATATTCTTGTTTCTGTGTGACTCTTCAAAGAACGTCATCTATTTTTCAGGTGGTGTATTCAGAATGTAGGACATTGGTGATCATGTGATCACCTAAATTCTCTGTTCTTTGTTTCCTGTAACACTTCCACTTCCTGATGTTTAAAGTCACTTTCTTCCAACCAATTCGTGAAGCTCGACATCCATATCATCCTTTTCCTGCTGCTTTTATTCCCTTCATTCTTTCTGACCATTGCTAAATTCGCCAGGCCCTCTTTTTTCAACACATCACCAGGAAATTTCAGTTGCTAGGTTTATATCAGACGAAGTACCTTCTTATTTACTTCAGCCCGGGTCATCACTTCTTCATTTTTCACTTTGTTTCTCCATGCTATCATCAATATTCACTGACTAATGAATATCTACTATATTAATTGAGGCATTTAGTAACAGACCGCCGTAATCGTTACAACTTGAAAACCGAGCAAAACCGGAAGTATGTGGTTGGTATGCAAGCTACTTACAGACAAGCACAAATGTATATCTATAGATTTAGAGGTGTTTATATACATATCGTGTTTGTACCTAAAGTTCAACGTGTTAGACTTAAGTCGTGTTAGGATGAAATAAGTTGTTTATATTGATAGTGCTGCAGATATCAAATTTTTTAGAAGTGTATTCACGTCCTGTGTAATATTTATTATTCAATTACTTACATTTGAATTCACATAAAATTTCTTTGGCGTTTAAACCGAATGTTTTCGCATGTATGTCTATGCACAGTTCTTTATTATGTGTAGCTGTGAATTCGATAACGTATTATGGCTTGATCGGAGCTTAAAATAGTATTAAAATATTATTTTAATGTAATATCTTGTAGAGCACTTAACATAATATAACGTTTTAACCGCATTTACCTTCTTTACTGAAATCGCATCAGAGTATATATATATATATAATATAATATATATATATATATATATATATATATATATATATATATGTATACATATATAGAATTGAAGATTATAAGCAATCACTGTTCAATGTTCGAATATACATGAATATATATATATGTGTGTCAAATGAAAGACGGAAAATAAAATATATGAGACTTATATATTTTGATATATACATATATATATATATATATATATATATATATATATATATATATATATATATATGTGTGTGTGTGTGTGTGTGTGTGTGTGTGTGTATTCATATACATTGGAACAGTGATTGCTTATAATCTCCAATTCTACCTTTTTTTGTAAACAACTTCATTCCTTGAGTAGTTTCCTAACGTACATTGGAAAGAATCTAGAGTATATTTGTAGTATGAGAATCTTGTATATCTTCTGCACTCGTCGTTCTCAATTGTCAGCCATTGTCGTAAGTTCTATCATGTTAATTCTTCCAACGCTTATGGTAGTTGTTTTTTTTGTTTGTCCTTACTTCCGTATATATATATATATATATATATATATATATATATATATATGTATAAATACATTTTAATTTTTCCGTTCATTGAACGGCGATTTTACTGGAACACTGTCTGGAATTTGTTTATCGAATTGACTTTTGTACCAACTTTCATAAAGCCTGGTACTCTTTTAATCAGTTGTCTTTTGCGCAACCGCTAAGCTACAGGGACTTAAACACACTAGCATCGTTTGTCAAGCGATGTTGTGGGGACAAACACAGATACACACACATACGTATATATATATATACATATACATATATACGACGAGCTTCTTTCAGTTTCTATCTACCAATTCTACTCACGAGGCTTTGGTCGGCCCAAGACACTTGCCCAAGATGCCACGCAGTCGGACTGAACCTGAACCATGTGGTTGGTTAGCAAGCTACTTACCACACAGCTACATCTGAAAATACGTGCTGAAGGTGCCATACACTGAGAGAGAGAGAGAGAGAGAGAGAGAGAGAGAGACTGAATCCGGAACTGTTTCGTTGGGAAGCAAAATTTTACCAACATATTTAAAGCAAATATATCGTTGAAAACCAACGAAACTGCAATATCACTCTGTAGATAGCATCTTTTATAGATGTATATTGTTAAAAACACAAAATATATCATCAGCAGGCGAAGATCGCTCAGCTGCAGCGGTGGCATTCGTAAATATAGACGTCTATCCCCCTTGAAACCTATCAGACGACATCGCCTCGGCTGGTTTCAGGGGTGAAAAAGATTTCTGGGTTCCACGTATATGGATCTACTGTTCAGACACCAAAATTTGGGATTCCCATCTGACTGTTAAAATATATAGGTAATTTCACCTCTTCAACAAACCTATGATTCACTCACAGACACTTTATTAATTGTCCATCATTGTTACACGTCAGTTCTATAAAATCATCCCTCCACAACAATATCCCAATTTAAAGTAGTTGAGAGTTCGGATCTTTGTTTGTTCAAAGTAGCTGTCTGGTATGAGTATAACCAACATCGAACTAGTTGTTCTCTCTCACGGCGGTGACTTTTTCTTCTTTCATGCAACGGAATCACACATAATAATATAGAATCATTTGAAATAACATAGTCAGATGTCAATATGCATTACTTACTTTGGAGAACAATAACTGCTAACCTTCGGGAAAAATCTTCAGATCAAAATTAGGATCAAAATTCGCTGTTTCTGTTTTTTTTTTCTTTTTTTGGTTTTTCAATAAAGCAGGAAAAACAAACATAAAATAAGAACAGAACAAATATAGTTATTTACTGGTCTATAAATCTAATGTTTAGTTAACGTGTGAAGGAAGCGGGTGAGCTTAAGTTAAATAATTTCTAATTTCTGAAGGAATTTGATACGTGCTAAGAAACTTCACCAAGAATCAAATTCATAGATTTCTGGCAATTCCCTGCTTTCACAAGATTTATGGCTGGATCTCGGATTTATGCCTTAGACATTTGTTTATGATGCAAAAATAATAAGATGTTAGTTATATACATGGTGTTAGATTTATTTTATAGATAAAGACTGGTAGGCCATCTGGTGTATCACGTTCAATGATACCTTAGGAATTGGTGAAAGAAGAAGATACGAGTTTCTAAACATTATCTGCAATGCGGGTAATCTTTTAATTTATAAACATTGAATGCTGTTAGCAACACGCATTTTCACACCCAATTAATTTTTCAATAGTCACAACAGTTTCATAAGAGTGTTTCTAACACTTTACTATCAATGCAACATTTAAGTCAGAACAGTGATAAATAGTCAAATAAACACCCTTAAGAACACACAAAGAAAGAATTAATACGACTCCATTTATACTTGAACATATTTTTAGGCGCCGGAGTGGCTGTGTGGTAAGTAGCTTGCTAACCAACCACATTGTTCCGGGTTCAGTCCCACTGTGTGGCATCTTGAGCAAGTGTCTTCTGCTATAGCCCCGGGCCGACCAATGCCTTGTGAGTGGATTTGGTAGACGGAAACTGAAAGAAGCCTGTCGTATATATGTATATATATATATAAGTGTGTGTGTATATGTTTGTGTGTCTGTGTTTGTCCCCCTAGCATTGCTTGACAACCGATGCTGGTGTGTTTACGTCCCCGTCACTTAGCGGTTCGGCAAAAGAGACCGCTAGAATAAGTACTGGGCTTACAAAGAATAAGTCCCGGGGTCGATTTGCTCGACTAAAGGCGGTGCTCCAGCATGGTCGCAGTCAAATGACTGAAACAAGTAAAAGAGTAAAAGAGTAAAAGAGAGTATACCGACTTGGGCGGCGAGCTGGCAGAAACGTTAGCACGCCGGGCGAAATGCTTTGTGGTATTTTGTCCGCCGCTGCGTTCTGAGTCCAAATTCCGCCGAGGTCGACTTCGCCTTTCATCCTTTCGGGGTCGATAAATTAAGTACCAGTGACGCACTGGGGTCAATATAATGGACTTAATCCATTTGTCTGTCCTTGTTTGTCCTCTCTGTGTTTAGCCCCTTGTGGGTAGTAAAGAAATATATATTTATACCGACTGAAATCTTAATAAAAGATCTGTTCTAAAATTGTATAGATTCAAAATAAGTAGGTAGAAAATATAGCGTTAAACATGCTTGTGGAGTTAAGAATTTCGATCTCCCGTCACGAGTTTCTGGGACCAAAACCACTGCGCATCACCTACGGCCGTGTGAGTTTGGCAAATGCAATGTGTGTTTGTGTGTAGCATGTGTATGTGCATGTGTGTATGTATATTTATATAAAAAGAATATATATGCGTGTATATGGCTGTGTGGTATGTAGCTTGCTTACCAACAACATCATTCCGGGTTCATTCCCTCTGCGTGGCAACATGGGCAAGTGTCTTCTACTATAGCCTCGGGCCGACCAAAGCTTTGTGAGTGGATTTGGTAGACGGAAACTGAAAGAAGCCCGTCGTATATATGTATATATATATATATACATATATGTGTGTGTGTGTGTGTGTGTGTGTGTGTGTGTTTGTGTGTCTGTGTTTGCCTCCACCCCTCAACATCGCTTGACAACCTAGAAACAAGTACTAGGCTTACGAAGAATAAGTCCTGGGGCTGATTTGCTCGACTAAAGGCGGCACTCCAGCATGGCCGCAGTTAAATGACCGAAAATTAAAAGCGAAATAAAAGAGAATATATGTGTGTGTATATGTGTGAGTGTTTGTGTGAGTGTGTGTGTGTGTGTACAATCATCCCAGGAATACGGACTGTGATCTAAAGTGTCATGCGATATGTGGAAACGAGCGTAGCGGTGCATTAGATGTTTGTAAATTCCATCGAAGTATTATTTTATTATTATTATTATTATTATTATTATTATTATTATTTATTGTCTTTGCACAGTACTCTTTTTCCTGCCAATTCTTTATATACATTTTTTTTGGTTTTATAAATACGTTTTCGAAGAATTCCTGAACCGGTCTGTAATGAGACCTGCATATTTTAGCAGGTATTGGTATTCTTGAAAACCTGCTACTAAAATGGTCAATTTCAGACAATTCCTCTTCCTCCCCCTTCTTCTCCACCTCGTTAAAAAGTAATTTTGCTACCTTAGTTGTATGTATGTATTTACGTATGTATGTACGTATAAGGTATATTATCAAAACCAAACATTCTCTGCGGGTGATTTATAAGCAATAATAATCTTCTTTTAATATTTCGCATGAAACTGCTTGGAAAGCTTTCCGAACATTTACCGCAGCTGATGCTTCTATTTGAGTAGAATTTTCGCGCGATCGTTTTTCCCAGCTTCTGCAGCTTGTAATTATCGCAGTATTGTTAACGAACCACTTGAATATATTCTCCTCACTTTTAAAGTATATCTGTTTCTACAAGACATCATGCTGTCGGTGTGTACAAAAGGACATGTTCTCCTTTCATTTTTGAAAACTCGAAATCGCGAGAAATAAAGAACACAAGCGATCTTGAACAAGCAGAAGGTTCTTCTAAAGAATTTATTGAAATGTTAAATGTTTAACAATTAGGAAGCATGATGCCAATGGACACTGTTTTCATGGTTCAACGTTGTAAATAAAGCAAACTGCTATAATTTGTTTTAAATAAATATATATACTCTAATCGACGCATTGAAATTCAATGAAAACAAAATATCTTCTTTTGTTTTAAGAGAGTCCTCATTGATACTTCATACAAATTTGTTGTCTGCTTTGTCTCTAAATCGCGCTCGCTTCCGTCATTGGACGGAAGTCCAATGGCGCGCTGCCCGTGCCGGGAAAAATGTTTTGCCGCATTTTGTCCGACTTTGCGTTCTGAGTTCAAATTCAGCTTTGGTCGACTTTGCCTTTCATCCTTTCGGAGTCGATAAAATGAGTACATACATAACTTTGTATGCATGTGTGTATGTATGTGTTTATGTATGTGTGTATATGCGAGTGTGGGTGACTGTGTGTGTGTGTGTGTGTGTAAAAAACTGATTTTCACACAAGTAGTCTCTATCGAATTTACTCGCAATGCATTGATGGGTCTCAATAGAGATAAATAGGAAGAGAATATGCAGGAGTAATCGTCATGCGATTGACAAGATATTAGTGGTGATAAAGGTGGCGAGTTGGCAGAAACGTTAGCACGCCGGGCGAAATGCTTAGCGGCATTTCGTCTGTCTTTACGTTTTGAGTTCAAATTCTGCCGAGGTCGACTTTCCACCTTTCGGGGTCGATAAATTAAGTACCAGTTACACACTGGTGTCGATGTAATCGACTTCATCCGTTTGCTGTCCTTGCTTGTCCCCTCCATGTTTAGCCCTTGTAGGCAATAAATAGATAAGATATTAGTGATGATAATATGCTGTTAAAATTTGTTTTGTTAAACGAATTACACCCCCCCCCCCTCACGAAGGGGCAATGATGATTCTGTAAGTTTTAATATGGGCGCAAACATCTGGCCTTCATAATAGACAATACTTTAAAGCAATAAAAAGAAAATGTGTAGCAATTATTTTGGTGTGTTTGTTAGAATCTGTTACGGTTCTTACTCGATGTAATCTTTGATGAATCTAATTAAAAAAAGAAACTTACTAATTCAATACAATCCTCCACGCTCTTATCGAATGCCCTTCTTCAAACGCTTCAACTTTCGATTGACGGTTTGGCCCAGGGGGGGGGAGATTTCTCGATGTACAGTAACCCAGATGTCGAAAAAGTCGACGAGCTTGCCCTTGATTGAGCTGCGACTCTGTTGTGCTTTCTTCGGTCGTGGAGATGAAGGGTTCTTCCATTGTGATGACTGCTGATTCGTCTCAGGGTCATACGGAAACATGCTCAATGTTTCTCTAGCTGACTTCCAGAGTATAACATAAAATTTCACGTTGGTTCTTTGTACCAACTTCCTGTCCATGAAATAATTGCTCACTACCGCCTACACCTGATCACAAAAACACAAATTTTATAACTTGCAAAGTAGACACAGCGATGTCACTCGGAGCGCTACCTCATAACGGCGAGTGCTAGCACGTACTGCTCACGCAACCGTGTGCTGCCATCTGTTGGCGCACTACAGAAGTAGTCTGAGGACATTTTGATACCAACTCGTAATTAGATTAATTTATTTAATCGGTATTATCTGGAATATAATTAATGGCAAGTTTTGAGTTTTGCTATTTTAAACTTGGAATGAACATTTACTTAATCATATTCATATTCTAGTGAATTTAAAGAACAGCTTTCGGTTGACAGGATTATGCTATACATGTTCCAAATCTATGCATGCCTCATTTGTCCTTTTCTCCCTTATTCCTTGCGAAAGAAATTGTGAGAAAAAAGTAATTAAAGTGATTTCCTTGTGACATTTTGGAACAGGACACAGATCCTCGGAAATTACTCGCGTAATCAACCAAACATTTTATCAACGAACTGTCACTTAACTTATAGCTGAATAAGGATTGCACGAATTTTTTTATAGTCGTGACTATAGTCTTAAAAACGAGGAAGTTGTGAACGAACTTCTGCAACTGAAACTGACATAGTGGGAGATATTAAAGGAAAACTTGCGATGCAACTCGAACTTGGACTAGTCAACATTGAGAAATTAAAAAACCCTTGATATAAGGCAAACCGAAACAGAAATACTGCAATTACGAACACTAGTTGGAAAATGGATTCTATGTGACTACAAAATACATTTCGTTTTACAAAGAGTCAGCGCCGACATGGAATACTCATAGACTTTCCTTGCATAAATTAACATCCAAACATAGCTATGGTAACATTCTGGACACGTAAATATTTCGAAATCTGCAACCACAGTCCGTCGTCTCTGCCAATATGCTATAATAACTAATCAGAGGTAGTATATCAAGTATGTCAGAGAATCTAAGATTTTCACAAGAACAGTGAGATAATATAGTGGGGAAAAAAAGGATTCTCTGTTCAAACTGAGAAACGTGAAAACATACTTGATCCGCTCCAAGAATTACTTTCGTGGGAAAACTTACTCCATTAAAGAAGGATTTCAATTTCGTAACACGACGGCAGGCTGGTTACACAATTTTCATTTTTTCTGTTACCTCTTTCACTCCCTGTTTTGTCTCTCAAACTTAGTCGTTTTACTTTCTCTGTCTGTCTTTCTCTGAACACACACACACACACGTACACACATATATATTTATATACAGTATACACACATATATATGTATATGCCTATAAATTGTGTATGCATATAAACACAATTATATATGTATATATGTGTGTGTATTTAACGATGCTTATATATACATATAAGTATATATATACATACGCAAATACATATATATATATATATATATGTATCTCTCTCTCTCTCTCTATATATATATATATATACATATACATGTAAACACACAGATATATATATATACACACTCACACAAATACACACACATACCTGCATATATACATAAGACACGCACGCACATATACATAAGCATACATACATCCATACGTACATACATACACACAAACACATACATATACGCAACTGCGTGCATCTGTCTTGACAATTACGTTCCATTACTTCATATGTCCTTACATTAAACGTAGATATTAATATTTTATATAATAACCTTCGCTTCATTTCCTCCTATTTTGCATATATACATTTTTTGATACTGTCTTTTCCTTTCAAGAATTTAAAAATTCATTTTTGAAGTAGATTTACTCATATGCGTAATGGCCCTTTTAAAATGTTCCAAGTAATGTATTTTGGTATTGCTTTTATAAAATTCCTTCCAGAATTAAATTCTTGTTCTTAAACGTACCATAATATTAGTGCAATAATTGAACTTGTCGATGTTAATACATACACAGTTGAGTAAATTTCGGGCTTCTGGTGCTTTCTTGTAATTACGAGTTCGATCCTTTAAGGAATGAAGACGTTCAAAATTCTCTCAAAACTGTTTCAACATTTATATCACTTGAAGCCAGTATTATGTGCCTATTAATACATATGTTTCGATGAATGTTTACGTATTTCTATCTATCTATCTATCTATCTATCTATCGATCTATCTATCTATCTATCTATCTATTCTATCTATCTATCTATCTATCTATCTATCTATCTATCTATCTATCTATCTATCTATCTATCTATAAAACAAATAGTGCTGTTCACACCGCCAGATTGAATGGTACTGCCCAGGTGCCGAAACCATAATGATATCCGTGGGGCAGCTGATGATGGAGGTATGTTAGATTGTTGGTATGGCTGTGGAATAGTATTATAAAACATATCCTTTTGACATATAAAGGCGGCGAGCTGGCAGAATCGTTAGCATGTCGGCGAAATGCTTAGCGGTATTTCGTCTGCAGTTACGTTCTAAGTTCAAATTCCGCCGAGGTCGACTTTGCCTTTTATCCTTTCAGGGTCGATAAATAAGTACTAGTTACGCACTGGGGTCGATGTAATCGACTTAATCCCTTTGTTTGTTCCCTCTGTGTTTAGCCCCTTGTAGGCAAAAAAGAAATATATATACCCTTTTGATATATATATATATATATGAAGGATAAAATTATTATTATATAATAATATCAGTGGCTAGCATGCATTAAAACCGTAGAGATAAAAACTTATATAACACACACACACACACACACACACACACACACACACACACACACGTACACACATATATATTTATATACAGTATACACACATATATATGTATATGCCTATAAATTGTGTATGCATATAAACACAATTATATATGTATATATGTGTGTGTATTTAACGATGCTTATATATACATATAAGTATATATATACATACGCAAATACATATATATATATATATATATGTATCTCTCTCTCTCTCTCTATATATATATATATATACATATACATGTAAACACACAGATATATATATATACACACTCACACAAATACACACACATACCTGCATATATACATAAGACACGCACGCACATATACATAAGCATACATACATCCATACGTACATACATACACACAAACACATACATATACGCAACTGCGTGCATCTGTCTTGACAATTACGTTCCATTACTTCATATGTCCTTACATTAAACGTAGATATTAATATTTTATATAATAACCTTCGCTTCATTTCCTCCTATTTTGCATATATACATTTTTTGATACTGTCTTTTCCTTTCAAGAATTTAAAAATTCATTTTTGAAAGTAGATTTACTCATATTGCGTAATGGCCCTTTTAAAATGTTCCAAGTAATGTATTTTGGTATTGCTTTTATAAAATTCCTTCCAGAATTAAATTCTTGTTCTTAAACGTACCATAATATTAGTGCAATAATTGAACTTGTCGATGTTAATACATACACAGTTGAGTAAATTTCGGGCTTCTGGTGCTTTCTTGTAATTACGAGTTCGATCCTTTAAGGAAATGAAGACGTTCAAAATTCTCTCAAAACTGTTTCAACATTTATATCACTTGAAGCCAGTATTATGTGCCTATTAATACATATGTTTCGATGAATGTTTACGTATTTCTATCTATCTATCTATCTATCTATCTATCTATCGATCTATCTATCTATCTATCTATCTATCTATCTATCTATCTATCTATCTATCTATCTATCTATCTATCTATCTATCTATCTATCTATCTATAAAACAAATAGTGCTGTTCACACCGCCAGATTGAATGGTACTGCCCAGGTGCCGAAACCATAATGATATCCGTGGGGCAGCTGATGATGGAGGTATGTTAGATTGTTGGTATGGCTGTGGAATAGTATTATAAAACATATCCTTTTGACATATAAAGGCGGCGAGCTGGCAGAATCGTTAGCAGTCGGCGAAATGCTTAGCGGTATTTCGTCTGCAGTTACGTTCTAAGTTCAAATTCCGCCGAGGTCGACTTGCCTTTTATCCTTTCAGGGTCGATAAATAAGTACTAGTTACGCACTGGGGTCGATGTAATCGACTTAATCCCTTTGTTTGTTCCCTCTGTGTTTAGCCCCTTGTAGGCAAAAAAGAAATATATATACCCTTTTGATATATATATATATATATGAAGGATAAAATTATTATTATATAATAATATCAGTGGCTAGCATGCATTAAAACCGTAGAGATAAAAACTTATATAACACACACACACACACACACACACACACACACACACACACACACACATATATATATATATAATATATATATATACATTTGTGTACAAGGATCGTTTACACTTTTATGTACATGACGGGGCCTAGACTGCGAAATTGATCCACAATATGCCACCCATAAACGACAGTCGTTGGGTGGGTCGAAACGATCGTTGTACGGAATAAAGAATAATACCAAATCCATCTTCTGCTTCCTCAATCGATTGTTATCTCAAAGTAACACTGTGGAATTCCTGAAGTAGATCCAACGGAAATGCATCCCAACTGCAGATGTCACCAAATAGCCCAAGCAGTGCCAGTGCTTTACTCAGCACATCAACACACTAATTGACATATACCCATTAGTCCAAAAGTTACATATATATATATATATATTATATATATATATATATATATATATATATATACGTTGCTTTAAGAATGTTTTATTTGGAATATCAAGTTCATGTATAAGGGATCAAGCACATAAAGGGCACGGCGCATATTGACCTAAATTCAGAAAAATAGATGTTGAACCCTTTCAGAGAACATTTAAGAAGTAATTGAGATAAAATACCTTGAAATATAAGCTGGACAACATGGTGGTTTTGTTGTAGGTTATCTGAAAATTCTATTGAAATTTTTGCTGTGTGCCATTTTGAAGTATTTAGTTGCAGTTAACCATTCCGCCATTTTCTACAGCTTTTTCAAAGACATTCGGCATAAGAAAGGGCAAGATGTCAATTTGCTTAAGTGAATACGGCTGGGAACATCTCATCTTTTCTTAAATAGTTGAAAAAGCGAAGACATCAGAACATCGAACACAGAGTTTGATGGACAGTTATTAAAATATCCAAAAATTAGAAAGAATGGTGTGAGTGATTGCTTGTATAATATGACAATTTATGAATGGACGAAATGCGACTTCTGAATTTTGTTAAAGTCAATTATAGTTTAATTAACAATTTAAAGATTGATGGCGTAAGTAAATCTGTTTAGGTTTTAGAAACAGTTTCAAATTTTGATATAGTGCCAACAACTTTAGAGTGAATGAAATAACCATTTACATCGTCCCCAGTGGTTAAATGGCGCTTATTTATCAATCTCGAAATTCTAAAAGCCAAAATCAGCCGCGGCGAAAGTTGAAGAGAAAACGTAAAGATCTGGAAAGAACACGCTCTAAAAATTCTGTCAGCTCCCCATCTTACTTCCATTTTGAATAATCGTAAAACTGTCCATTGTTGTATTAGTGAACTACATTTTAATCATGTGATAATACGTCACTATATAAAATAAAATGACCATTGCGGGTTCAGGGGTTTCTCATTCCGTGTAAAATTTTGTGTGAGATTTTGATTTCAAATCCCACACCTTTAAAATTACCTTTAATATTACCTCTGAGTTAATCTAATGGCTTTCGGGGAATAGCGTTCAACTATTGTTTCACTTCACGTCGCATCATATTCTTGCGCCGTTGCTCCGAGAAAGTTTTTCCCAATACGGTTGAAGTCGAAAATATCTGTTCAAAACGTATCATTCTTTAAAATAATTAACTATAAAACTTTTTTTTAAACGAAATGTTCATGAGAAAATATTACTTTAATCTACTGGATGGTTTTTCGTTTCAAATATTATCCGTTACTCATGTTGGATTAATGACCCTCGGTGGGAATGTTCTCCTCTAGATGACCATCATGGCAGAACTTATTTAAGCGGTAATAGATTGGCAAGAAAATTATATTCCATAATAAAGAAACTACATTGCTACTCTCGAGTCCTAGGACTGAGGTGATCATTTGTTCGTCCCCGTGCCGGAGAATAAACAGCCGAGATGATACTAATCCTTCCTAAACGCGACGCCAGTCCGTCGCAGAGTTATTCCTTCACAGCTGAGTAGATTAGGATAAATTTAAATGGAGGAAATACTTACCGTCTACAAAGTTAATCGAAACTAGGATATTGCGATCATGACTGCAAGGCTCTGATCATTACTTCATCTATTTCGTGGTCGGCTCTAGAATATCTGCTGCTTGTTCTGGTCTCTCAATATGTGCTATCTTAATTAAGAGAATTATGATGCATTAAAATTGTGAATGATGAAAGACTTAACTACTTCCTAATACTTAATACCATTTTAAAAATAAACGAAAAGTGTTTGGTAGGTTTTTTTTTTTTTTGTGTTTTTCTCTAATATCCATGATGACCCTTTCACGACGTAATTGATTCCATTTCAAACGATGATATCTGACCATGTCAACTGCAAAATAAATATAACTCTAAAACAATAAATTACTTCCAGAAATCAATTATTATCGATTATAATATATAATAGCATAAAGTTGTTGCTAAATTTTGTAGCTATACTATTTCGGTAAGTTCTTCAATATTTCATCATCCATGGGTTGTATTCTTTGCAGTTCCGGCTTTATACATCTAACTGCAGACATCCTGAAAATCATGTATCATTATTAGACTTTCTTTACATATTTATGAATAGAAAGTATGAAATCCTGTCGATGTGAACTTTGCCTTTCATTATTTCGAGATCGATATAATAGTGCCCAATCAGGTACCGGATCGATGTAATCGACTTATGCTCTTCCTTCGAAATAGGTGACCTTGTGCCACAATAACAAAGGCATCTGTGGTGTTATGTCTGTTGTTGCTCATTGGTTAATTGATTCCTTGTTGATGTTATGCAAAGGCATTTCATTTAATACAAAAGCCTTGACCCACTAAAAGCTTTCACAAATCCTCTACACATGTACACACGAGTCCACCCTCACACTTCTGTGTTTCCCCACGCTCTCGCTTGTTTTCTATCTGTCTCTCTCTGTCTCTCTCTGTCTCTCTCTCTCTCACTTCATTTGGAAGAAAGCAAGTTTTGTTAGATCTCTGCGTTATTTCCCAGAATAACCTTGCACAGCCGATCATCCTCCCGGGAGAGACTGTATATGAAACCTCCTTTACAG
Organism: Octopus sinensis; assembly: GCF_006345805.1. Lineage (NCBI taxonomy): Eukaryota > Metazoa > Mollusca > Cephalopoda > Octopoda > Octopodidae > Octopus > Octopus sinensis. Next base: position 44,231,314 of record NC_043008.1, read on the forward strand.
CTCAATAACACAATTGAAAGTTCGAGACTAAGCATGAATTTCTCATTTCGTCTGTTAATAATAGATGTATATCTCTCCAATTATACAACGATGTATAAAAATAGGAATAATATATTGGATAAAACAGCGCAATTTTGGCAAAGTCCAAGAGTATAAGAGAAGTCATGATCTGATTTACGGATAAAAAGTAAACGACGATAACATGTTCGACGAAATGTACTACTACTACTACTACTACTACTACTACTACTACTACTACTACTACTACTACTACTACTATTACTGCTGCTGCTGCTGCTACTACTACTACTACCGCTGCTGTTACTATCCTTGCCGCCACCGCGTTACCGCCGTGCTGCTACCTCCAGTATTGTTGTAGCTATTACCATTACAACAAACACTGCTAGTAGTACTAATACTAAACCTGCTGCTACTACATAACAGTTGGAAGTTGATAGTATTTAAGTATTACTGACAATCAGCGACACCGCGCCGACTACTGAACAACTGCATGGCTTTTATGCATACTAAGGATAACAACCAAACATTTCCTCATGTCACACTTGAATATATTAGACAACCACAAAAAATAGACCCATCAAAAATGAAGTGTCTGCATAGTCATCAGTTTGAAGAATAAGCTAAGTGGTCACGACCGGACCGACTATGATCATGTCGAACAAATGTAGGTTATCATAGAGCCAAACACTAACAAGAGACATCTGTCGTTATTTTCTTAGGCGTTAGGAGCCTAGGTTTTTCCCCTCCATCGTTACACGTGAGGAACATGCTTCTCATAAATATACAGCATTTTTTTTCTTATCAACAATGATGAAATCGCTTGGGTTAACTAAGTAAATAAGCTTGACTAATAAAGGCATACTTGAGTATATGCAAACCTTAAGCAATAAAATGAAGAAACCGGTATTATTTATGGCCTCGTTAATTATCTCAACTGATTAATATTTTTACAGTTTGAACTCTTCTACCCTTTTCTCAATAAATACTGATGAGAAATGAAATGGAACAATTTCAAAATTCTAAGTCAATAACCATTTGGGGGCCAAATCAGGAATAATAATAATAATAATAATAATAACAATAACAATAATAATAATAATATAATAATAATAATAATAATAATAATAATAATAATAATAGTAATAATAATAATCTGTCTTCTACATTGGAGAGTTCTATCATTTCAAGAACAGAGATTGTTATATATTTTATTGTCTATCCATAAAGTTTGGAAATAGAAATAAGTTATTCGATGTTTAATAATATTTTCAAAATCAATAATTCTATTATGAAGATGATGAACTATTTTTGTCGTCACCGTATCGATTACAAAGATAAAGTTTCAACAAAATATTGAACTCCATTTCTTTTTGGGTTTGTTTGCATTTCGTTTATTCTTTTATTTTCGTCATAAAATTATTGGAAAGTTGTTATAATTGCGGTTTCTGATACAGGCACGAAGCCAGTAATTTTTAAGCAGTGGTATGTTGTTAGTCGATACCATCGGCTCCAGTACTTCAACAGTACTTTATTTCACTTACTCCGTAGAAATGAATGACTAAGTGGATCGCTGTGAGATTTGAAATCAGAATAGGTATATAAGTAGCCAGAACAAATAACAGCACAGGAATATCTTTTCCGAACCGCTAACGCTTCTGCCACCTCATCTCCTCTGAGAATAACTATAATTGTTCTTTCTTCTATAGGCACAAGGCCCGGAATATTCTCGTTAAGATTACGCTAATGGATTACATTGATTCCATTATTCAGCTGGCACATTATATCATCGTTCCGCAAAGGCGCAGGAGTGGCTGTGTGGTTAGTAACTTGCTTGCCAACTAGAAGAATAAAGGAAGAAATGCGAAACCGACTTCGGCCGAATTTTCATTCAGGACGTCAAAGCAGGCGAAATGCCGCTAAGCATTTTGCCTGGAATGCTTACAATTCTGCCAGTGCACCGTCTTTAGTTTGGCTATTATAATGAATTCAAATTCTGGTACAAGGCCAGCAATTTCGGGGGTAAGCGGTAAGTCGATAACACTGACCACAATATACCAACGGTATTTCTGTTATTGATATCGAAGAGATGAAAGCATACTCAATCTAGGCGGAATTTGAACACAAAACGTAAAGGCGGGTGAAATATCGCATTGTGCTTAATGATTCTGCCAGCTCGCTGCCTCTGCTTGGCTGTAATAATAATCCTCTCTACTAAGGCGGCGAGCTGGCCGAAACGTTAGCACACCGGGAGAAGTGCGTAGTGGTATATCGTATGTCTTTACGTTCTGAGTTCAAAATCCGCCGAGATCGACTTTGCCTTTCATCCTTTCGGGGTCGATAAATTAAGTACTAGTTTCGCACTGGGGTTGATCTAATTGACTGGTCCCTCCCCTGAAATTTCGGGCCTTGTGCTTAAAGCAGAAAAGAATATTTATATATTTTAAGGTGACGAGCGGACAGAAACGTTAGCACGCCGGGCGAAATGCTTAGAGGTATTTCGTCTGTCGTTACATTCTAAGTGCAAATTCCGCCGAGATCGACTTTGCCTTTCATTCTTTCGGGGTCGATAAATTAAGTACCAGTAGCCTACTGGGGTTGATCTAATCGACTGGCCCCTCCCCCAAAATTTCGGGCCTTGTGCCTAGAGTACAAAAGAATAATAATGCTTGTTTTAATTCTGTATATTCTCATATACTTCATACATTATTAACTTATTGGAGATCTTTCAATAACATGGTAATTATTACCCCATTATTACACGCGCCTATGAAACCGGACGATATACTTTCACCGTTTAATGCTTATATTTGGATTGATCTATAAAACTTTTAGAATATCTTTGGTTAAAGAGTACTTATTTTATTCTCTGAGATTCGTTTTATATATTCCTCTATTTATTGGAAATAATCTGAGGGCCTTGAGCAAGAGAAATTCTAGCAATGAAATTTTGTATATTGCTGTCCCATATTGAAATATCGAGGTATCGTGCCGTACCTCTATAAGTATATGCATTTTTTTAATGTAGGTGTACACTGGCGAAATCTTATGCTAGAATTAACTGACAGGTCCTATCCGGATTATTTGTAGCAGCTTGAATACGAATCAGAATGTTATCAAACTGACCACAGCAACATGAAGTCTACTTAACTTAATGTAGAATATAACAGGAAGAAGAACTGCCCCAAAAGTAAACAGAAAGAAAGAAAATAACATGTACAGGGAAAGGAAGCTCTCGGAATTACTTTAGAATAATATAAGTTCCTGGTAAATAATGAAATCAGCGCTGAAACGCAGCATATAACCCCAAAACATAGCATTCAAGTCAAACTTAAAAGCCTCACGGTTTTCACAACATGCAAAAGAGCAAGGCAATCGATATTTCTCGCAAATTTACACCCAATTGATAAAAAATGAATAGGGTTTGCATATAGTGAAGAAAATAATCTCAGATATATAAAACACTGATTGTCACAAACCAAAAAATGCTTTCCACTTTGTGTCGTGAGCTTGCCAGCGAGATCGCTCTGTGAGGTTAAACGAGTGCAAACTTTACGCTACCGCACCAACAAGACGTATAACTAGCGTATGGGTAAAAAAGAATAGCATCCTTGTATATATAAATACATATGTACATATGTACATACACAGGTATACACACATCCACACACACACACACACACGCATATATATGTATATACCTGTGTGTGTGTGTGTGTGTGTGTGTGTGATATCTATTATAAGACTAAGAAGATTATGAAACAGCTGTAAACGAATGGAACGCGAATTTACTACCAAACCTCACCTGATAACCTCACCTAAATTTCACACACACACACATGTTCTTTCATCTTTTAGAACAGGGCCAGTAATTTTGAGGAGCTCCTAAGTTTGGTTACGTCGATTTTATTCTATTGATTCCAGAAAGGATGAAAGTCAAAGTACCTTCAGTATTCATATTTGACATGAAACGAATATTGAAAGAGTTAAACAATTCTATCTTCTTAATGCTACAATAAATAATCCTCTCTACTATAGACAGAAGCCATGAAATTTGGTGGGAGGGCCTAGCCATCAACACCTGTAATCATCTTGTATTTATCTCATCGATCCGAAGTGATAAAATTCAAAGTTAACCTCGGTGGAATTTGAACTCAGAACGTAAAGACGGACGAAGTGTCGCTAAGCATGTTGTTCAGCGCACTAAGTCATCTGTTATCTTGTTGCTTTTAATCGTTTCTGATTTATGTTAAAGACAGCGATTTCTTGAGGGAAAGAATTAAACCATACCATAAATTCCGTTACATGGTTCTGCACGATTTGAACTCAGAAGGCAAACAGCCGGAACAAATATAACAAGATACTTATTTCGATGATAGAAAGATTCTATCAACTCGCTTCTTTGTTTCTTCTCGAGCCCTGACTCATAAGGGTCGGTTTCCTGGTTTCCTTGGTGTATTGGCTCCCCACCTGGACGGGAAGCCGGTCCGTCGCAAGTGAGCTGCAAGATGCAGGAAAGAGTGAGAGAAATTTGTGGCGAAAGAGTCAGCAGAAGTTCGCCATTACCTTCTGCCGGAGTCACGTGGAGCTTAGGTGTTTCGCTCATAAACACACACATCACCCGGTCAGAGGTTCGAACCCGCGATCCCTCGACTGCAAGATCTGTAGCTCTAACCATTAGGCCATGTACCTCTACTATCAACCCTCTACAACTATAATAAGTTATAAATAATTAAATAATATATATAAAAAATAAATAAATAAAACGATTGAATATGTATATCGGAAATACAAAATAAAAATTATATATATATACAATGCAATAATTTTAAACGAGGCAACTCTAAGTCCACCCGCGAGGGATGTTGAAAACTTTGAACAGAAAATTGCGATTTGTAACGATAATAATTTTTGGAATATAATACTTTCGCTAACAAAAGAAAGACATTGTACTTTGACGAGGCTGTCCGAGATTCTAACTGCGCAACCGCACGACACAATGCAACGCAAAATTTACCTGCCAGGCATTTTGGAACTGCTCAAGAGAAAATTCAGAAAGGTATTTGATAAGAGTTTTTTAGAATTTCTTGGTTCTAGTCAATTTTTTAAAATTCTGTATTCATCATCATCATCATCATCATCACCACCAACACCACCAACACCACCACCACCACCATCATCATCATCTTCATTACTATTATTATTATTATTATTATTATTATTATTATTATTATTATTATTATTATATATATTTTTTATTTTATACAAAATGTGTAAATTCTTTTGCTTAAATTTGGCCAATATTTTTGGAATCGATAAAACGTGCACATCAGAATCGCATTTTGTGAAATTATATCTTTGAGGAAGATTTTAAAGATTTCGCACCTATCTACACGCACACACTCACGCACACACGCACTCATACACACACCGACAAACAACAGACACCTAAGTATACTCATATACACAAACACATATATGTACATAGAGGTTGAATGGCACTGAGATTAAGCACTAGATTTAAGTGAGTGTGTGTATGTATGTTTATATCTACGTGCTCCTAATTCTGTGTATACATTTACCTGATTCTGACGACAAAAGTTTTTCTTGTGTTCGATCTCAAGAATTACGTATAATCTTTCCATAAAATTTTTCTTTATTCGTATCGCGAAATATTCTTAGTCAAAAAAGCCATTGTGATTCTCTTCGTAACCCGATGACGACCTTATGCGATTGTGTGGATTTGTGTCAATCGAAAATGGATGACTAACAAAAGCTTCTGAAACGAGAAATCAAACAATCAATAACTAAATTATTAACAAAAAGGAATATGGCTCTGTGGTAACAAGTTTGATTCCCAGCCACATGCTTTCGTGTTCGAGCCCACAGCAAGGCACATTGGCACATGTCTTCTTTCTAATAAAGGTCCGGGCTGACCGAAGACTAACGAGCGGGTTTTGTAGAAGAAAACTGAAAGAAGTTCGTGTATTACATATATAATATATATATATATATATATATATATATATATATATATATATTTATATGAAATTATAAATTAGGGTATGTACGTGATACTACCATGCTGAAAATAGCAGCCATGATCCGACTCTAAAACCACCTTAAGTGTTCATATAGCAACATGGAGAAAAGACAAAGAGACAAGATGGTGGTATCTCGTAGATACCCTAATTTATAATTTTAATAATTATTACCTTCGAAGGTCGTGTTTTCCATGGTGGCCACTTGAGAGGATTGTCATTTTATTTTAATTTATCGATCTTATCTTTATTTAAAGATATATATATTATATATATATATATATATATATATATATATATATATATATATTATATATATATATATATACCTATGTGCACAATGGCCCAGTGTCTAGAGTGGCGGTTCCGATTCCCAGACCGAGCGTTGTGAATGTTTACTGGCCAAAAACCCCCAAAGCCCCACGAGGCTCTGGCAGGGAATATGTACTTGGTGAGATTTCTTCGATTAAATCTCATCCAGTCGCAACTCTTGCAAGGAGGCAGCCCAGTGATGGAAACCAGCAAAAAGAAAAAAAAAGGAAAAAGAAAAGATAACGATTATGATTGAAGAATAAAATAATAAGATTCTACAGAATCGGCAACAATAATTTCAACAATAAACTAAATTCAGAAAATTTAAAGAGAATGCAAATGATTCTTGCGTCTGTCGCTAATTAACGTTGAGCACGAATTTAATGAAGATGAGGGTGATTAAAATGATGATAGTTGATTACGTTATTAATTAGACAAACTAATAAGTATCTCTGTTGGTGATTATTTTGTATTGTGAAATTTTAGCACTGTGGTGGTTAGTGATCGATATTCGAGTACTCGTTATTTTGCAGGAATGGAGATTGGTGTGCGGGTGAACAGGGGTGGCGGTGGTGATGCTTATGGAGGTGAAGATTATGATGACGATGATGATATTGGTGGTGATGGGGTGGTGGTGATGATGTTCGTGATGATGTTCATGATGACGATTGTGAAGTCGACGGTGATGCTGATGACAATGGCACTTCTGGCGGTGCTGGTGCTGGTGTACAATATGGTGATGAAGTGGTGAATTGCTAGTGGTAGTTATTATGATGATGATGATGATGATAATGGTGATAGTAATGATGCTGCTGCTACTGGTGATGATGATGATGATGATGATGATGATAATGATGACGATAGTGATGGAGATGACGATGTTGATGATGGACGTGGGGTTAGAGATGATATTGGTCATGGGGCTGATGTTGTTTGTTTGAATGATGGTAGACTTACTAGGGGTGATGATGATGATGATGATGATGATGATGATGATATTCTTTTACTCTTTTACTTGTTTCAGTCATTTGACAGTGGCCATGCTGGAGCACCGCCTACAGTCGATCGAGTAAATCGACCCCAGGACTTATTCTTTTTAAGCCTGGTACTTATTCTGTCTCTTTTGCCGAACCGCTAAGGTACGAGGACGTAAACACACCAGCATCGTTTGTCAAGCGATGTTGGGAGGACAAACATAGACACACACACACACACACACACACAGATACATATATCTACATATCTACGTATATATATACGACGGGCTTCTTTCAGTTTCCGTCTACCAAATCCACTCACGATGCTTTGATCGGTCCGAGGCTATAGTAGAAGACACTAGCCCAAGATGCCACGCAGTGGGACTGAACCCGGATGGTGACATTTTCAATGGTTCTGGCAATGGTGATAATGATTTTGGCAGTGTAGAAGATAACGAAGCCGGTTGTATTCTCATTGCTGACGATGCTACGATATAAGTAAAGATTAAGGCGGCGAGCTGGCATAATCGTTAGCACGCCGGGCGAAATGCTTATCGGTATTTCGTCTGCCGCTACGTTCTGAGTTCAAATTCCGCCGAGGTCGACTTTGCCTTTCATCCTTTCGGGGTCGATTAAATAAGTACCAGTTACGTACTGGGGTCGATATAATCGACTTAATCTGTTTGTCTGTCATTGTTTGTCCTCTCTGCGTTTAGCATATTTCCCATATCACGTTGAATGCTTCGGTTCTCGTCCGATCACCGAAGGTAAGCAACGTCGAGCCTAGTGTGTATTTAGATAGGTGACCATGGGGGAATCCTAGGGGCAGTAAGAATCTCATACTTTTGTGCCCTGATGCAGTACCAGACAGAGGCTTTCATGGCTTCACATCTTAACTGATCGGAAGTGTTATCATGTACATTGCTTTGTCTTGGTATAAAAGATGGGCTACAGCAAATATTCAGTAAAATACTACAGATTTACGTGTCTGTTGACCTGAAGCAGTTGAGCATGTCGCTTGGTGGTTGACAATATCTGCATCTCTGATTCACGAGTAGAAGTAATAGGGAAGTATCACGCGTTGAGACGAAGTCTTTGGGGTTTGGAAACAGTGGTGTTTTGTTCGTCATTCTTTAAACAAACTTTATTCAGGGACCTTTTGTGCGGGATGGGCTACTCGACCGGAAGAAAATTCTAACTGGGCCCCACCTGCAAGGTCATGCGCTGTTTATCTTCACATGAGATCACCATGTCGTGCACATATGGTTGTGATGCATGTGCTTAGTGTACCCTTGACGGTTAGAGATGATGTGTACTGGGCTTCGTATATTTTACCCCAGTGTCACTTTGATGGCATGCGCTGCTCTCTCACTTAATAATTATAATAATGATTGGTGTTCTGGGAGCCTCTGATAATTGGTGCATAGGAAACTGTGATCAAAGATAAAGACGAAGATATGGATGAAGAAAATTGGAATAGAATGTCCAGTAGAGCTTCTACCCATAGTTTGCCTCTTGGGAACAGGAAAGATTATCTTGAGGGCTCCAAGCATTTGAAATACAACTGAAAGCTTGTGGATACCTAAGGTTAGAGGTAGTGACCCGCTACTCACATAAATCCTACCATAGGACCGAACCTGGGTTAAATCAATGATGATGATGATGATGATGATGATGATGATAATAATAATAATAATAATAATAATAACAATAATAATAATAATAATAATAATTATGTCAGAGATTATGGTAATATTAATGAAAATAATGTCGCAATTATGACTATGAAGATGTTATTGGTTGGGGTAGTGATGAGGGAAAGAACGAAAAATTAGACTAAAAATAAATAAAGATTCAGTAATTGTAGCCTTGGGAGGTTCTTCTTCTTCTTCTTGTCCTTCTTCTTCTTCTTCTTCCTCTTCTTCTGCCTCTTCTTCTGCCTCTTCTTCTTCTTCCTCTTCTCCTTCTTCTTCTTTCTTTTCTTCTTTCTCTTCTCCTACTTCTTCTTTCTTTTCTTCTTTCTCTTCTTTCTATTCTTCTTCATCTTTCTCTTCTTCTTCCTCTTCTTTTTCTTCCTCTTCTTCTTTCTCTTCTTTTTCTTTCTCTTCTTTCTTTTCTTCTTTTTTCTTTCCTTTCTTCTTCATTTTCTTCTCCTACTTCTTCTTCTTCTTCTTCTTGTTCTTGTTCTTTTTTTTCTTGTTCTTGTTCTTGTTTGTTGTTGTTCTTCTTCTTCTTCTTCTTCTTCTTCTTCGTCCTCATCAATAACCACTGGCATTATTATTATATTGGTGATGAATGACACGAAGTCAAATGTCGGGGTATTATCTAAAATGTTACGCATTCGATGACGACGACGACGACGATGACAACGATGATGGGGGCGACGGCGGTGACGTTAGTGACGACGAAGATCATGGTGGCGGTGGCGGTGGTGTTGCGGACTAAGAATATGTTTGCGGTGATGATGATGATGATGATGTTTGTGGTGCTTTGGGTATTGGTAGAGATACAATTAGCGGCGATTATGATTACAAGGTCGGAGGTGGGGATGGAGATGAAGATGACGGCAACGACGAGAAGAAGAAGAAGAAGAAGAAGAAGAATGATGATGGTGAGGATAATTAAAAGGATTATATTGGTGATTATGATGGTAACGGAGGTGGCGGTGTTGATGATGACGAAGAGGACGAGAAAGGACAAGAATAAGATGAAGATGAAGGGGGGGACCATAATTGTGGTGGTGACGAAAATAGTGACCACGACGAAGTGGTGGTGGAGGTGGTAGTGGCGGTGGAGAATAGGCTTCTGACGATGAAGACGATGATGATGATGGTGATGTTGATAGTGATGATGATGATGGTGATGGTGATGGTGAACATGATGGTTGTGGTGATGATGATGGTGATGATGGTGGTGATGATGGTAATGATGATGATGATGGTGATGATGATGATGGTGATGATGATAATTGATGATGATGATGATGATGAAGACGATGACGATGGTGGTGATGATGATGATGATGATGATGATGATGGAGTTGGTGGTGATGATAATGAGGATGATGATGATGGTGGTCGTGGTGGTGGTGGTGATGAGGATGATGATGATGATGATGACGATGACGATGGTGGTGATGATGATGATGATGATGGAGTTGGTGGTGATGATAATGAGGATGACGATGATGATGGTGGTGGTGGTGGTGGTGATGAGGATGATGATGATGATGATGACGATGACGATGGTGGCGATGGTGATGATGATGATGATGATGATGATTGGGATAATGAACAAATGAACATTGTGTGGTTGACAGTCTGACGATGATGATGATGCTGAGAATGACGATGATGGTGGTATTACCGCTACTACTGCTCATGACGACGACGACGGCGGCGGCGGCGGCAATGACGACGCTGTTGCCATCACTAATGTTAGAGTTAATGATTTTATTTAATTTTTTTTTTTTGCACGTTTTTCTTAATTTATTATTTTTTTTCTTCCGTTTGTCTTTCATGCCAATATTAGCAATGCCTCCTGTTGTCCGATTTGCATATCGACACAACGAAGACATCATTAAATCAATACTTTGTTTTTCTTCTTTGCCTACTTTTTAATGGTCTCCGTGTGAAAAACGAAAATCCGGAGATAATCCCCCCCCCGACATTGGCATCTAATTAGGAATGCGTCGTACACTTTCTTCTAAACCCTTTCCTATGCAGACACGTTTTCCCATTATGTTAACAAGAAGAATCTGAGGTTGGAATGTGAGAAATGCATACATAGATATGTCCCTCTTTGTGTGCGTCTATATACATATATATATATATATATATATATATATATATAATATATATATATATGTGTGTGTGTGTGTGTGTGTGCGTGTCTGTGTGTGTGAGTGTGTATGTGTAAAATATATGTATGTGCCGGTGTATGTATGTGTATGTATATATATATGTATATGTATCTATGTATGTATATGTATATATATATATATGTGTGTGTATATAAATGTATATATGTATATATATATATATGTGTGTGTGTATATATATGTATATATAAGTAGATGTATATATATGTATATATATGTATATATATGTATGTATATATATTATATATACGTATGTATGTATATATATATTAATATATATATATATATATATATACGTATGTATGTATATACATGTATGTATATATATATTTTTGTATATATATTTATATGTATATATTATGTATGTATATACATGCATGTATATATATTTACATATATATATATACACGTATTTATATATATATATATACATATATATATATATATGTATATATATATATATAACAATTTAGGAATGGCCTGAACAGGCCATTCGTCCACCAGAAAGAGCAGCCATAACTCCAACCGCCAAGTAGTGTAATTCGGAAATAAGG
>NC_043008.1:44248095-44253095 GCF_006345805.1 Octopus sinensis
TCTTTGTTCACCTCGTATCAGCAAAGTGCTACAGCCAAAAATCTTATTTAAATTTGCTATTTAAATTTGTGCCGCTTGAATCAGCACTTTTATTTCATTCGCTTATTGATGATGTTAAAATTACCTGTGATTCACCTATTTAAATTCGTAACTTTCCTGCTGATATTGGAAGAGTATCCATGAACGCATAGCAAGAGAATCAATTTTAATCAACATGACACTAGCCCAGTTACTCTCTTGCGAATATGTATTTACTGATGCGTGGTATCATCTATATATTGTTACGCCAAATAACTTCGGCTTAATGTGAACTCGCAGATGTAGTTGTCCTTGGCATGGTTTATTCAAGCAAAATAATAATAATAATAATAATAATAATAATAATAATAATAATAATAATAATAATAAATACACACACATTAATTAACTATATTTTGGATAGATTGTAACGATGCTACAAATATTGGAAATCTGTGTATCCAAACACACAGAAGTGGTATTATTAAGAAATTTCGAAAATGATTCAAGGAGAAATTTACTCGAGTTAGACGTAATGGATTCCTGCGGAAGATTTTTGAAATCTTTAGCTGCAGCTCGTTTTCCGTTTCATTTATTGCGGCTAATATTGCTCTCTCTCTCTCTCTCTCTCTCTCTCTCCTCTCTCTCTCTCTCTCTCCTCCTCTCTCTCTCTCTCTCTGGAACCCATTTATCGTCATTGAAATAGAGTTGATAATTCGAGAACCCTTTTTCTAAACATGTCACTAACACTTCGAGGTTGTTTCATTCAATGCATTTCTATTAGTCTCATATTGTTAACTGTGTAAAAGTACGAGGAAGTTTTAGAAAAGGGACACATAAACCTTGAACTATTTCTTGGGAAAACCTGCACATGTAGCAAATTTCACTTAGCTATGAGCAAGTATGTAGCCAACAACCAAGAACATATATACATACACACACACGTACGTACGTATAGATATATATGTACATTTTCCTTCCAATATGTTTGTCTGTGTTGAAGTGTGTGTGTATGGATACATATATATATATATATATATATATATATATATATAGTAATATAAGCACACATATTTCCACTTTAATATTTAGATGTTTATAGGGTGCTTACAAAAGTGAATGTGATAGGAGTTTCTCGCTTAAAAGCGGTTTTCAAAATGAAATATTAATTTTAGCTATTCAGTGTTTAAATAGGAAGTTTTTAATTACAAATGTACATACAAAAAGATACCAGCACACTTACACATATATACTTATAACCATACATAAACACATACACACACATCTATATAAGTATATATATATATAATAACAGAAGGAAAATGCAAACAATTTACATAGTTTTAATATATTTTTTGAATATATTTCATAAGTGAAAGAGTATTGCTTGTCGACCGGTTTCACTTTCGCTAATTATTACATTGATATCATTGTAATTTCGGACTTTCATGCCCTGTATGGGAGTTTGTGAATGAACCAACAAGTAAAAAATTCTAATGGGAGGTAATTGGTGATCGTTATTATCTATGACAGAGGAGGTTAGTGGTCATTTTTGGAGATGGGATAAATAAATATACAAAACTCAAAAGCTATAGTAGTGAGATGAAATATTTACACACTAAATAATTGTATCTTTATCAATCCTTTCCACCAAAATTCAGGAGTTACCACCCCTGTTCTGAATAATAACAATCAAGAATTACCCCCTCCCCCTTAGAATTTTGTACTTGCTGATTCATTCACAAACTACCGTACACAAGATGGACTCGTATTTTCTAATGAAAATACGACGTTACAATAATTTCACTGTGATAATTAGCGAAAGCGAAACCTGTTGACAAACACAATACTGTTCCAATTATAAAATATATGTAAAATATGTTAATTCGTTCGGCTTGTTCATATATCTACGCGCGCGCGTACAAACACGCATACACATATACGCCCATACACACGCACATACACACATACACAGACACACATATACAAACACATACACACCATGCATACACACAATACACATATATGTATATATACGCATGTATAAATATCTCTCTCTCACTTTATATATATATATATATATATATATATATATATATATAATTATTTACTTATTTGCTTACAAGGTGAGCAAAAGTGTACGTACGTTGCTATATACATATATAAATATAAAAACTGGAAGATACAAAGGCGGACACCTCACGCACGGTACAGGTAAATTCTAGAATCTCCGGGCGGTTTTGAGAGAATTTGATTGACAGAAACTGCATGGAAAGCACTCCGCAGAGGTAATAAAGCAAAAACTGCGTTGTCGCAAATCGATGGTCCTAGCTACACAACCATGCATTCGCCCATCAGCCATGCCAGAGATACAGCATTATTGTGTTAAACGTACAAGGCGTTAAATTGGCAGAATGGTTAGCACGCAGGACAAAATGCTTAGACCGTTGGTACGACCTGAGTTTATATTCCACTGAGAGTCCATTTTGCCTTTCAAACTTTCGGGGTCAATAAATTAAGTACTAGGCTGGACGTATTCGGCCATCACCATCCCCACGAAATTTCAGTCTTATACCTTTAGTAAAAAGGATTATTTTGTTACACGCTTCTTTGTTGAATTCCATTTATTTCCTAACTTTTCAGCGGTGCCTACAGCACTTTCAACTGGGGTTATCTGAAAAAGGATAGGCAACACAGGAAAGAATTTTCATTCCTGATCAAAGAATCCTAATGATTTGGCTTTTGATAGATTGCTTTAAGTTTGAATGTTTCAGAAAGAAAGTTGGCTTAAATAACACACGAAAGAAAAAAGTGAAGATTAAAATTAAGCAGAAAATAGTGTTTACAAACAGTTTAGATGTTGTTGACGTGTGAGTTGGATGGTTATATGAAATCAATTGAATTCATTGAAAATTCTCACTGATATCTCGACCCTTTGATTTTTGTATGGACCTAAGTAGGAGACATTTCGTTTTATTCTCCTATTTATCACACATCAGTGAGCATGCGCACACACATGTCGAGAAATCCAAATTCGCATAACATAATGCGCAATTTACAATACATTGTATCATTAAATTTACGCAAACACCCATATATATATATATGTGTGTGTGTGTGTGCTAAGATACAACGAACGACTACGAGAGGTAAAAAGTCCCAAAGTATTTCATCCGATGGGTAAATCCAGGGTCCGCTTCGTTAGTTTATAAACAGTTTACAGATTGTATATTTAAGACAAGTCTATAAGTCAATGAATAAAGCGAATGATACAAGCTACATGAATGTGCAAAACTTTGAATAAAGCTTTATAGTCTGTGAACCAGATGAACAGACTGAGTAACACATAGAGAAATATCCACACCGCAGAAACATACACTACATAATTGACTTCACAATAAAAAAAATATATACATATGTTTCTGTATTATAATTCTTATTCACTGAATTGTCTCCACACTCACACATAATAGGATATACGATATAAGGACAAGCTGAAGAGTAACCCCTCAGTTGTCAATACATCTCATAAAACATTTGCGGCAACAGTTTTGGAGTGAACAAAATGGAGAATGTCAACTCCAAATGGTACGAGAGAATTTTTCCGAGCGGTAATTAACATACTTAGAGCTGCAAGACAAAGGTGAAAAACGGCTGTACATATGCTACCTGAAAATATACTACTGGACTGTAATCCTTTGAATTGCAGCATCTCCGTTCTTCTTTGAAAATTACAGGTGGATTTCCACATAAGCATTATTTCTAGAAATCATTATACATAATTATACGCTAGGCAACTGGTAGTAGCAATTTCTAAAATCTTTATTACCCTGATATTATTAATTATGTATAATGATTTCTGGAAAATTCTTTCGAATAAATTGCCGGCAAAAAAACTGCGCTTGTGCGGTGGATTTGAAAAGTTAAAATGTATAAGCAAAATACACATGCTGGATTGTCCTCGTGTTCGTATGTTGACGAAGACTTCGCCTGGCAACTTATTTTATTTGCTAAAATAAAGTCAGAATCCAACGTCCATGAAATAGATGTTAAATGTTTTTGTTTATCATTCCCTTCGAGAATTTATCCCTAATTAGGGGTTTGAACTTTAGCCGTTCCTTCTAGCGTAAGGGAGTCCTATGGTGGATACCTGTTAATGCGTTTAAACATACACTGTATTATATACAACTCTGCATAAGGCAGCAGTATATCCTCAAAACTTTCATATATATATGAACACACATATGTATATATTATTGTGTCATTCTGTTTTAGTGCGTTATTATTTAACACACTCAGCGGTTCGATTTCCACTCATTTACTTATTCGTTTTTTCTAATAATATACAGTTTCTATCAAATAAATTTCTCTTACAAAGTAACGGCCAACTCTAAGATGTCGAAATCAAATTATCAGAATATTCGGAATTCTCACATCATCTTTCTACTTCACAAATTTGTTGTACAAGTTATTTATTTAATATTTTCAGTAAATATCACGAAGCCAAAATAACTCAAGAATCGTACAATATTTGTCGGTGGATCTCTCACCAAAATTTTGGGAACGAGTAGGTGTGCCTATAAGGAATTCTGCTGAGCACAATGACACTGAGGTTGGGGTGTTTTACAGGCTTTGTGTTTCGATAATTCAGGATTGATATTATATACCAGTCTATAAGATTCAAACATCAAAACAAAAACGCTAAAACAAAAACGGAAGCGTGCCATTCTTCAGTTTCAGTATATATTTCGTAGAAGGCAGCGATGTAGCAGAAACTTTAGCACCCCAGACAAAATGCATTGGAGTATTTCGTCTGCCGTTACAATCTGAGTTCAAATTCCGCCGAGGTCGACTTTGCTTTCATCCTTTCGGGATCGATAAATTAAGTACCAGTTATGCATTGGAGACGATGTAATCGACTTAATCCGTTTGTCTGTCCTTGTTTGCTCTCTCTGTGTTTAGCCCCTTGTGGGTAGTAAAGA
>NC_043008.1:44255595-44280595 GCF_006345805.1 Octopus sinensis
TATACAGGTATATCTGTGTATATAAATATATATATACATACATATATATATATATATGTAAATATATATACGTATAAATATATATATAATTATATATATGGATATATATGCATATATATACATACATATACATGTATATATATGTGTATAACATATATACCTATATATATGTTTATATAGATATAGATATATATATTATATATATTACTATACTACATATATATGTGTATATATGTATATGTATTATGTATATATATATATATATATATATATGCACACGAGCATACGTATATATTATAAAAAAATATATATTAGGTATAGATATGTATGTGTGTATATATATATATATATATATACCTTTACATGCACACATCCCTCTCTCTCTCTCCTGCTATATATATATATATATATAATATAATATATATATATGTAGTGACGTGTGAGAACAGTTGTGTCTGATTGGTTGGGTTGGGTTGGACATCGCCAATAAAACATCATCAAAGCAGCCCAAAGGAAATGTGTCTTTTCGTTTATTCATTGATTTATTCTCAATTACCGGAATCAAATACAGGAAAGGTTAAATTGGTTTACACCGTTAGATAATTACACTTCGTAGAAGCCATCAAATGCTTCAGAATATGAGACACAGATGAGCAAACCGCTAAACAATAACAATTTGTCAACTATTGAAAGGTGAGCTTTCGCAGCGCAGTAATAACTAAATGAAATATATATTAAAATAAATAATGTGTCTAATGTAATAATGTAATACGGAGACCGATTGAACTGGTTGAAATGAAGGGTATTAAATTTTGATCGCTCATTATAAATAGCATACTCATTGAGATAAATGCTCACACAGTGAAATACACAGTCGCCTACAAGATTTCCCTTATGTGTATATATATATATATATATAAGGATTATGCATCTTGTATATGTATATTCACGTGTGTATGTGCATATATGCAAATATATATATATACATATATGCAGATACATATACATACACACACACACACACACATATATATATATATACATATATGCAGATACAATACATACACACACACACACACACATATATATATATATATATATTATATATGTATATGTATATAGGATTCAAAATTGTATAGAAAGACAACAAAAGAAGACCAGACATGGATATGCGCTTTCTTTATGAGTTATCGTCCGCAGATCACAATTTCGCGTCTTTTCTGATGAAAATTTTATTTTGTTGGCCTCAATATGAATATGCTGCTTGGCATAATTGAGAGAATGTAAATGACAGTGACAAAACAAAGGACTGGTAGCTGGTAAGCTATAAATGCACGTGAAAGAAGGACCTACGTGTTCCTGTCAGCTTCAATACAAGACACAAGCGCTCGTACGCACACGCACACACACAAGGTGGTGTCAGTCTTTTCCATATTGCCTTCGACCGTACTGGACACGTCTTTCTCAGCTCCTCGATCTACCCCTCCCGTGTAAGATCCTTTAGGGCAGTTTTCGTTTCTCTTTCGCGTTACCCATTTTTGCAGCCCCCAAGGTTTACATTCTATATGTATTATCATTATTATTCGTTTGCCTTCGTGTGACCCTAAGCCTTTGTTCTGTTTACTGTTTTGTCCCTTATCCGGCCACTACCAGTTTCGTCTCGAGCCCGTTTCGTTTTGTTATGTTTAGGTCACATTCCCGGTAAGTTACGTGTCTGTGCCGCCAGAGTGAAAGCAATATTATCGATAATGACCGAAATTGCGTTTGACTCCTCTGGCCGATAACTGATGAAGAATTGGTAACCGTCAGTGTTTTCTCTTCGTCTATGTATTTAGCATATGTTTGTTTGTATATAACTTAAAACGTTATATAAAAAGGTACATGCTTTCCGTTCCTTGTCTTTTTATTTAATCCTGAAAAATATATATATACATAGAAAGCACGAACGTGCTACCTTCAATGTAACCTTTGTGCAAAAACGAATACTTGTGTATAAGTTTATTAGTGTATGCTTTTATAGGGAAATAGGAGCGGGATGGCTACTATACTTATAAGAAACACAATTCGTCTGTAACCATCCATCATTCACTAGAGCAACCTAATGTCACTGTGTTCTGTTTTATAAAATCGGTAATGTTTGTTTAGAGAGATACAGTGGCAAATTTTAACAGTTAAGCGATTGGATAACAGTTGGTGGCCTGCGCTTGCATATGCGGGTGTGTATATAACTACATACATGTATAGATGTGCATGCGTGTGTGTGTGTATGCCTTCAACCTTTTTTCCCTCTTTCATATTCCTTATTTCTTTATTGCCCACAAGGGACTAAACATAGAGGGGACAAACAAGGACAGAAAAAGGGATAAAGTCGCTTACATCGACCCCAGTGCGTAACTGGTACTCAATATATCGAACCCGAAAGGATGAAAGGCAAAGTCGACCTCGGCGGAATTTGAACTCAGAACATAAAGACAGACGAAATGCCGCTAAGCATTTCGCCCGTCGTGCTAATGTTTCTGCCCACTCGCCGCCTCTTTCACATTCCTTTTACACTTTTATACTATTTTTTTCTTCTGATGATGTACGAGCCTTGAAAACGGCAAAACTCCTTAATTTCCTTTCAAACCTGCAGGCGATGTGACATTTGTTAAATTTTGCTTATTCTATGTCGTTTCTCATCAGCTATGTTCATGCGCTTATTCCCTTGGTCTTTTGTTTTCTGGTAACCTTTTACAGTATGTTGCGATGTCTCGCTCTTTCTTTTCTGCAACTTAACGTATTCTTAGCAAGTCTACAGCTTCACAGTATAGCTCAATATCAACGTATGGTTTCACTCAATAGCAATGTATGGTTTCATTCTATGGCACCCTCTGGTAGCATTATTAAATTGCGCTATTGATTTTGATCTGTATTTTACAGGGATAGAACGAGTTGTTGATACTTCTGCCGCGGCCGGAATGCATTCAATCGGCCGGCCAGCCATCTGCAATATCATGGCGAAAGAAAAAGTGGCCTTGAGCGAAATGATGTTTTAGCATGACCATAATATTCTATATATGCATATAATTGGCAGCTAAAACCATAACGGTGATTTGAATTACAGTTTTAATTTCCTCTGCCTAACAGTTGTAATATATATGGTAATTATCAGCAGCGATATTCCAATAGATGAGAATTGCTTCTCGCTTAATGTATGAAATAGGTTATGGAGCTCGATTTAGGAGAGCGTGTCTGTTATTAGTCTTCACTTATATTTACAACTTGTTAATCTAAATTTACATTATCCGTTGTAGTGATTCTAATTTCATCATGAACTTTAAAGACTAAAGTTTGTTGCAGGAGCGATATATTATACCCCGGAAAATATCAATATCACGCTTGATAATAAGGCAGCCATATCATGCATACGTTCATAGATACATACATATAGATAAATGAGTATATATATATATATATGTGTGTGTGTGTGTGTGTGTGTGTGTGTGTGTGTGTGTGTGTGTATAGACGCACATCTATCCATATGCATGTATGTTTGTATATATTATACTTCAGTTTGAACTGAGGGAGGATATAAAGTTAAAGACTTCTCGTATCTAGTGCTTTCAGCTAAATTAAATAAACCTCTTCTCTACACACATCGATGTTAAATCGGTATTGGTAGTCGCTTGTCAGGATTGCCGAGCCAA
Organism: Octopus sinensis; assembly: GCF_006345805.1. Classification (NCBI taxonomy): domain Eukaryota; kingdom Metazoa; phylum Mollusca; class Cephalopoda; order Octopoda; family Octopodidae; genus Octopus; species Octopus sinensis. The sequence goes on from NC_043008.1 coordinate 44,259,282, forward strand.
AAGAGCGAGTATTTTTATATAAATTCATGAACAGACACGCAAAATTACAGATAACTTCGAAGACAAATAGAAAAATAAGTAAAATCTCTACAATTATTTAATAATTGATATTTCTCCACAATATTTGTATTTTCGACAACAATTTCCTTGCGCAGTAACTTAAATTGTGGAACAAGTAACGGGATTGCGATTACCTAATGAACTCTCCAACAGCATAAACAATAGCTGTATATACATATATATATATCTTTCGGAATAAAACGCTTTTTCCTCACGTAACTAAAATCAACTTGTTTGAGTCATATGGTATCAAAGAAGTATGGCGACAACCAGATAAAGACAGTAGCGACAAATGCACCATGGTTACCGTGAAAGACAGCGGCGCGAGGGTTGGACTCTGGGGATGCATGAGTGCGGTTGGTGTGAAAGGACTCATTCTACTGTTATACATTATTATACACCATTAAAAACAAAAAAAATAATTATTTCAATTAGTTTCTGAACCAATTACAATTCAATTTACATAAATCTGTAAAAGACTCGGTATAGACATACTGGTGTAAAATTTTGGAACAAAACCAGCGATTTCGGGGAAGAAGAATCAGTCGATTACATCATCGCAGTCCTTAACTTGTACTTATTTTACCGATCCCAATTTTGGGGACAGGCAAAGTCGACTTCGGTTGAATTTGAACTCAGAACATGGAGACGAACGAACCGCCGCTAAGCGTTAGGCTCGACGTAACAACGATTCTGTCAGCTCCTGCTTTAGGTAAAAAATATTAAGAGATATTAAAAGAACAAATTCGCATTTAATTTAAAATCAAATTTCAATAAAAGTAAATCAACAAAAATATATTTCTGTTTAAGGATGTTTGTACTTCTCTCAGAGGACGGCACTTCATTCCTTCAAAGGTTGCATGTTTTCCGCCTCGCTTATATAAAAATAAAACCTGTTTATTAATCTAATGAAAACCCTTTTAGCCGACGTCCAATTAAACTGCTTCGATGTTTTTAAGTGAATATTACCACAACATTCGACAGTTGCGTTAGAAAGTGAAAATCTCTTAGCATATTTAAGTTGTTTTCATATTCACATCTCTTATCTCTGAAACCCCATACAACTAGCGATTACCAATATTTTATCTCCTACGCAGGGTGAAGTTTTATAATAATTAACAATGGAGATTTTGATAAAAACCTGATAAAATATTAACCGAAACAAAGAAACATTCCCATTATCAATCATATTCTTTCAAATCCAATTGATTGTAACATAGTTTTAAAATCGATTTTATAGTTTGTGCCGCTTATCGTATATCAATCAGATCTATGCTCAAATTGATCCCGCCGTTACAACACTCTCTTTCATAGACATATTAAGTTGGGACTATATTTTCTAAATAAAGGGACCCTACTATTTTTCGCAGGTGTAGGTAGTGATTTAAGATAAGTCTTTTTTTGTTAAACTGGTGAATGGAGTTAAGATAATCGTTTTAAAATTATCGACATTCGAGCTACGGTATTTCTGCTGTTCAATGACGGAGTGACAATACATTTATCATCCAATAATGGCGGGCAATATTCAGAAAATCGAAATGATTCTATGAAGGTTTCCATTTAAGCTGTAGAGCCCATTGTATATTAAGCGAAGTGGGTGATTTAATCGTTATTCTTTTTAATGATACCTCTCGTTATTGATATATTTAAAACAATAATACATACATACATATATATATATATATATAATATTATATATATATATATATATATATATTATGTGTGTGTGTGTTGTGTGTGGTGTGTGTGTTTGTGTGTGTATAAATTCACTTAGCTTGTATCATTTAGTAAATATCCGGAAAGAAAGATTTTGGTAAAATTCTTTGACAGTTTAATGTCTACCAAACGCTACCTCAGTCTCTTCAGCTGTCTCTCTTTCTCTCTCACATTCTTTCTCTCTCTCTCTCTAAATATTCTATATCTTTCACCATGAAACCACTCTAATCTACATCATATTTAATCAGATTTAATTACAATTACCATTAATGTCCTAGATTAACTCAATAAAGTATTGTTTACACAGTTTACTCATTAATTCATATTCTTTCTATTGTTATTTAAAATATTGTAATTTAAAGCACTTCTTCCCTTTCGTCATCTACAAGTAAGTTCAAATTTGTATGGGTGCGTAAAGTGGGAAATTTCGGCAGAGTGCAATCCAAAGAGGACAGAACAATGATAAAAAAAAAGCGTAATGCACATGGAGTACTGATAATCTTAACTAATTTCACTTCAAGACGAGTTTCCTATGCTTCAATTGATAACATTTAATCCCTAGGAAAATTTGATTCCTGGCAGAAAAGTGCTTCATTCTACAATTAACATTTCATTGCATTAACTGTAGTAAAGTCCACTTTAAAATATTATCGACCATGTAATAGTATATATTTCATACCAGTTCGAGTTGTTCGAAATGAACTGACCTCGTCATATACATGCATGCGTACTCACATACACACATACATACATACATATATATATATATATATATATATATATATATATATATATATATATATATATATATATATATATATCTATATATATATATATATATATACTCTTTACTCTTTACTTGTTTCAGTCATTTGACTGCTACCATGCTGGAGTACCGCCTTTAGTCGAGCAAATCGACCCCAAGACTTATTCTTTGTAAGCCTAGTACTTATTCTATCGGTTCTTTTGCCGAACCACTAAGTTACGGGGACGTAAACACACCAGCATCGGTTGTCAAGCGATGTTGGTTGGAGACAAACACAGACACACAAACATATACACATATCTATATATCTCTCTCTCTCTCTATCTATCTATCTATCTATCTATCTATCTATCTATCTATCTATCTATCTATCTATCTATCTGTCTATCTATATATATATATATATACATATACGACAGGCCTCTTTAAGTTTCGGTTACCAAGTCCACTCACAAGCATTTTGTCGGACCGAGGCTATAGCAAAAGACCCTTTCCCAAGGTGCCACGCAGTGGGACTGAACTCGGAACCATGTGGTTAGTAAGCAAGTTACTTACCACACAGCCATATCAACTCACCATAGACAGGATCAAATCCTGCCGAGGGCGGCATTCTACGATTCTTTCAATGGTCGAAAGTATAATGAATGGCAAGGAGTTTAAATTTTCGCTTTACCTACGTTATATACAGACACGCAGATACACACTTTGTCTCTCTCTTTCTCTCCCTCTCCCTCACACACGTTCAGTACATACATCATAATGCATGCAAATGCATTCCACAAAAAAAAATCTCAGCAAACGGCCGCCTTGTCGGCTTGAACGGCATGTATGCGACACATAACATTTAAAATCGTATATACATACATTTGGTTTTATGCTAAAGGAATGCATGACAAATAACACAAGGCATTATATAAAATGTAAAAAAAATGAACAAACTTCTAAAAGACTGCGTCGGAAAGTATTCGGTGACAAGCCATAATTCTACCAAGAAACCTATGTACTGAAACGTATTGATAGGTTTCCTACCATGACAATAGATATTTCGAATAACACGGATCGATTGCATGACGATTGCACGAGAAATTCACGATAAAATGTTTAATTTCCTGTTAATCGATTCCCACATCAAAAGCAACGACGGTCGTGTTATATCTCAACCCAAAAGTGTATGGTGACACTGACAATTGAACACACATCATCATATATATATATATATATATATATATTATATATATATATATAATATATATATATATATATGATGTACTTACACGTTCCGACTTGGTTTGACTATGAACACACTCAGATCAATAACATAAAAAGCAGTTGTTCTCTGCGGGTAACTAAATAATTTGATCTTGATTACTTAGAAGAACTCTATCAAGCGCATATACTTACTTATAAACCTATATACATATACATAAATCTATATACATATATATATGTATATATATATATATATATATATAATCATGTCAAAGGAAAATGGAATTTAATTAAAATTAAAACGTTCAATCAAAATTTACATTTCCAGTGGCCTAACGTGCAAAAAAAAGTTAGTCAAGAAGACTATATATTAGTCATACGATATAGTGTATATTTAAACACATAGGGAATCCACTTATAAGGATTCTACACACTATAAAGAACAGCTAGGTTCTATAACCACAAAAAAATAACGGATAAAATTCGACAGGAATAATTTGGAAATGAAAAACATTTACAATCTAGTACATATATATATATATATATATATATATATATATATATATATATGTGTGTGTGTGTGTGTGTGTGTGTGTGTGTGTGTGTGTGGTGTGGTGTGTGTGTGGTGTGTGTGTGTGTGTGTGTGTGTGTAAAAGAGTGAGAGAGGGGGTATGCGAATATTAAGGCTCAAATAATTGTGCCACCAAAATTCCTGTTAAAACAGCGGTTGTAGTTCTGACTATTTGATTGCCTTGTTCAAAAACAACTGGATACCGAACAGTATCTTTATTCCTCCTGCCAGTCTCTGCACAACTTTGGATTTGCTAGCATTCATTTCCCCTCAATATGGAGTACTTCATTACAATCCTTTCCACCTTCTGCCTATGTTGTGCCCCCTAACCATTCTCTCTGATCAGAGATTTATTTAAAGAAGACCCCGATCCAGTTGGATGTAATTAGACGCTCCCTCCCCTCTCGATATAACGAACCACAACAAATAAAATATCATTGATTAGAAACATTCTTCCTCTGTCTAACTTAGATCTTTCCGATGACGGAATACACAGACACGCACATATACACCTATACACACACACATTACCAGAAAAGTCCAGTGAGGGACCAGACTGATTTATAATGCCGCACCAAACAGATATATATATATATATATATATATATATATATATATATATATATATATATATATATATATATATATATATATATATATATATATATATATATATTATATATATATATGGAAAAAAGTCAAGATAGAAAATGCTAAAATAATTTTATAAAAAGTACCGGTTTCTGTTATTGAGACTTTTTCAACTGTAACAATCAGATAATTAAATTTAGAAAAATTAAAAGAAAAGTTTTTCTAAAAGAATATTTGTATAGTGTTAAAATACAAGTGGCATTTTCCTTGTTTCTACCTGTCTCTGTCTCTCTTGTTTACTCTCGTGGGTTCGAGGTCGTTGTGAATTCTTGGTAGGGAAGAAGAAGTGGAAGAAGAAAAAGGGGAAGGAGGAGGAGGAGGAGAAGGAGAAGAAGAAGAAGAATGTGGGTGTGCCATGACAGTAGTATACTGAATGGTCAGTTATGACCCATATATAATATATATATATATATATATATATATAGAAGAAAGTATTCCAGTTTCTGTTGGAAACCAAACTCAAAGTATTGCTTATTTCATTGAAACGACTTTCTCAACTTTATTTGACTTTCTACTTATATCATGGAAAGCAAAGTTGGAAAGGAAAGTCTAAATAACCATTTATTGACTGTTGAAGAACACCGTGTTACAGCACTGACGTTGAATTAATTAAAAACTAGTATATTATTTCGGAAAGTAAAAGACAGCATTCTTCAGCTGTTCTGATACATTATGCTTCACGTAATTTACTTTGTTATTTGTGATTGATACAGTTTCAGGAAATCTTTAAATATAATCAGAGTTTCTAATCAAAACGAACGTTTATATAATTTCAGCAGAATTCGATTAGTATAAATTGCGCAATTACAACATTTACTAAATGCTAGTGAAGTGAATTTAATGTTTTCGATTAGTATTGATCTGTACCTCTTGAAACAGCACTTGGAAATAAGAACTATCTTGTCGAAAACTTATTCCATTTTCGCATGAAAGAGAATAATATCGCCATTTCATTTTCCTTGAATTGTGATGTTCGGATTTCTTTACCGCAGATGTATAGAAATAATAGTGTGTGATACAGACACACAGACGGACACACACTCACACACACACTCACACACACACACATATACATATCTCTAAATATACATGCATATATATATATATATATATGTATATATATTTACATGCATATATAAATATATATTCTTGTATTCTTCTATTCGTTTCAGCTGCGGTGATACTGAAGTACTACATATATATAGTTTCGTTTTCAGGACACCTACATTCACCGCATGCAGCTCTCTCAGGTCCTTCGGGGGGATATTAAAAAGCTGTGGTCCTTTTAATGCCCTGGCTGTAAAAATACATTGTCCTATATTTTGATGGTAAAGTTGGAATCTTTGGCACTATGCAGTGGTGTCCTGTGTCATTGTTAGAGTAACTCTCAATGCCAAAGTTTGGGATAAGTTCTTCCAGTATCTTCCAGATATATATTATGACATATCTTTCGCGCTTACGCCCTCTCTCTCTCTATATATATATACCGGAGTAAGCACATACATGAGAAACAAGGTGGAAAAAATAGTACTCGAATACTGGAGGTAGAGTAATATGCTTTATGAAAAAAGCAAGAAAAATATCATATATAAATATATCATATATATATATATAATATATATATATATATATATATATATATATAGATATATATGGATTATATATATATATATATATGGATATATATATATATATATATATATATATATATATATATATATATATATGGATAGATAGATGTGTGTGTGCGTGTGTGTACATGCAAAAATATATACAATCACATAGATACATAAGTACATAAATACAAAGACATATATTGATATCTCAAATATCAACGGGACCAGAAATCCAGATCGGATATATATATATATATATATATATATATATATATATATATATACCAGGGATTAGTATACGATGTGTGTGCAGAGAATCACGCGGCTTTCGCAGAAAGGTCTCCCTAAAGAACTCGGCCATCAGCCCTTACAATAATCAATTGTAGAATGTCCATATAACTGAAAATGTAGAAGAACCATTCAACGCAATTATTTCTCGAGAAGATTTTAAACACTATGAAAACAGTATATACACCCGTGAGATGTATATTTATTAACCACTTGATTTCAAGGGACTAACAGGGACTATAATCATATGGTTTTCAAGCACGTTGCACTAAGTGAGAGGTGACCCCTTGGAATTCCACACGCCTCAGAAGTATTGAATGAGAAGTTTTTCCTCTTCAAGATCAGCAATAAATTAATCTATTGTCCAAAAAATGACGATATATTATTTAAACATATATATATATATATATATAATGTGATATTTAGCAATTATTTAAATTCTAGTATTTGGTTCTGAGAAAAATAACGCGTTCGGTTCTATTAAATTGATGAGGAGATAAAGTGAGAAAGAGAGAGAGGGAGAGAGAGAGAAGAATAAATATATAAAGAAAGAAAGAAGAGGTGGGAGAAAATGAAGAATGTTTTGTCACAGTGAAAGATATTCCATTAGAGAAACATATTTTCGCTGTATTGCACTTTCTAAACAAAAATAATATAAATAAACAAACAAATACGAAATCGTTTAAAAGCATCAGATGGAAAGACGTTGGCAAGAAATATTGATTCGGCTTATTAAGCCTATAAAACAAAATAGAAGTGATCTTGGTATCTCTTTGGTGTTTGAGAAACTTCTAAAGACGGTGTTTTGTACAGGATAACGCTGGGGTTGTAGTCATTTATTCTGCTTTTAATAGGTTCAGGTACTTTGGCATGCGGCCATGCCGGAGCATTGCCGCGATTCAAATTTCGGCATGAGCCACAGCAAATGTAATAAAACAACTTGTCGGAAGTTTTGCCGATTCTGAGAAATATAGCAATCATATTAACCACATTATTATTATTATTATTATTATTATTATTATTATTATTATTATTATTATTATTATTATTATTATTATTATTATTATATTATTTTCATTATTATTATTATTATTATTATATTTTTATTACTTTTTTTTTCTTCTTTCAACTTTCTTCCATTTCTTGCCGAGTGTCTTCCCGACTCCTAGGGCAAAGAAACTCATAGTGTATATTGGTAGGCCATTAAACCAAACTCAGTAGTTCGTTCTTTTTTTTTTTTTTTTTTTAAAGTTAAATTAAAATACATGAGCAGCAACAGTTCTCACATCGACAATGCTCTTCTCAATACGTGTGATGTACCAGTTAAGACAATCTTTTGCACTTCTTGCAGGGATGGTAAGCCAGGGATCATTCTCATATAATTTTCGGTTCCCTTCTTGATCATTCCTAGTGCTCCTACGATCACTGGTATTGTAACCGCCTTGAGATGCCACATTTTCTCAATTTCAATGAGTAGATCTTTATATATATTTTCTGAGCTTGTCAAACTCTTTCGCTGAGATATTATGATCACAGGGGATGCTCATGTCGATCAATAAGCAAACTTTATTATTATTATTATTATTATATTATTATTATTATTATTATTATTATTATTATTATTATTATTATTATTATTATTATTAAGGCAGCGAGCTGGCAGAATCTTTAACACGCCGGGCGAACTGCCTTGCGCTATCAATCAATCTATCTATCTATCCATTTTCTTGACTTCATACTTGACTATTCATGCATCAAAGGGCATGCACCGTCAACGTTTTGTATTGCAACTTGTCCACCAGGTCTCGGAGGATTTTGCTAGCTGTCCGACTCTTTCACTCTCTGTGTTTTGTGCTCAAACTACGTCTTGCCTCTCTCTAGCCGCCACTTTTCACACAGTTTCCAATGTAGCACTTTCGCTACCTGGTCGTGTAACCACAACTTGTATAGTTTTTAGGCAAGTCTAGGGCATTCGTTCGTGATATGGGCAATGGTTTCATCCACCTCTATTGCAGATGCAGCACAGCGGAGACAATTGCTCATTCTTAAGTTTGACTCTCTAGTTCGTGGCCAAGGCTTGGTCTTGTGCTGCCAGTATCTGCAGCGGCCATTAGAAAAAGACCAATAGTTCCTCTTCCTCTGGGTTTGAGGTAGTCAGTTCTACCGTTGGCGGCACGATCCCTACCAACTGTGTCACTTCCGCTGCCGTTCGCACAACCCTTCGGCAATGTCCCGCTTCTCTTCCTCTTTTTTCTTCTCAACTGAGGGAGGGTGCGTCTCCTCCGTGACCGGGAGATTCACCTCCCCTCCCTCATCCCCAGGATCCTTCGGTGAGCACCCATTGTTGCTCTCTTTCTTCCTCTTGCGAACCCTTCTCTGAGGAGTCCTGCGTCTCCTCAGCCGCCTTCGTTCTCTCTTCTACATAGCTCCCAATTGACTGCTCCATTACTTTGCTCTGTTCCTGAGGACAGTTTTTCTTTAGATGGCCAGGCTCCAGGCACCGATGACACCTGGGGAGAGGGTGACCCTCAGGAATCACCGGGTACCTACACCCGGCCATTTTCAAAAAATCTGGCATTACCATATTCACGGCTGATTGGGTCCACCGGGTCAAAACAGCTTTTGACCCAACCGCAGGAAGAATTTTCACTCCTTAGGTGGGACAATCTCCCACTCTACAATCTTATCCGTATTTTTTTTGCCATGTTTTAAATTAAAAATTAAAAAGTCTAAAACAATAGCACAAAAAAGGAAAGAAAGAATTAAAAAAAAACAAAAGGGAAGAAGAAAAATAAGCAAACAGTTCAATAAAAAGTTACAATAGAAGAAGAAAACAACAGTTCTAAAAATACACACCAAAAAATATTCTGGGCATTCAGGTACTCCAAACCCTTATTGTACTCCAATTAGAACCTGGACTGCTCGCTTGAAATACAGCTTTCCAACGTAGTTGTAAAATACGCACTATTTACAAACAGCGAACGACTTTTGGTGGCAGAATATGTCACCAAACTTCATGTGAACATTTGAAATATAGTTTTCCAATAATGGTAAATGTTGTAAAAACATACACTGTTAAAAAGTGAACAATTTTTGGTTGAAGGATACTCCCACCATACTGTACTTCTCACAATGAGAAATAAATTTTCATTTGCTATGAACAATATTGCTGAACCGCAAGCAGACCAACATCCTGAATCCAGTGAGGATTCCCTGTTTGTAAAACATATAAGCACAGACAACGGCCCTCAGTGGTTCCAAGAGACAAAAGTCTTACCTTGCAGCAGCTTCTTTTGGCAGACTATCTTCTTCAACGCGCAACACAATGACACATGCGTACACTGACAACAGAGACTCATGGTTAAGCCACTTACTACACAGCCACTCCTGCGCCTACGTATATTTGTATTAATATACAGTTTCGTGTTTCACACTTCGCAAAGTCTGAAAGTTGCAATGCACGTGGCTCTTGACGCATGTGGTCACTCGGTTGCTTCTGCCTATGTATATATATATATATATATAATGTGTGTGTGTATGTATGTGTGTGTATGTGTACCTACGATAGAAGGCGGATATGCCTGAAGTAAATATGAAATGCAGAATTCTTGTGAAGATTTAATCAAAAATGAAGGCATTTTTTAGATTTGAATTTCGATATGGCAGATCTTTAAAAAATATTTTTCAATTGATTTTCCTCCACTTTTTCCTGACTGAACTCTACACATTGTTTTTGCTATTTGAATATATATATATATGATGTATATATATATATAGTATGTAAATATGTATATATAGTATGTACATATGTATTTACGTGAGAGTTTGTGTCTATGTCTGTGTGTGTTTATGCATGTATACATGTATATTTCCAAGCGTGTTTTAATATAGGTATATTTTTGCGAGCATAAACACACTTACTAACACGCACACACACACAACACACACACACATACATCCACTCACATACTCACAGTACAAAAGCACACACAGACACAAACACACACATGTACCTGTATTGCTCCTAAAAGCGAAGGTAAGCGAATGTTTATAAAATACGGCACAGGAAAATAATATTCCAATTCAGACAACAAAAACCACTTTCGAACATAAAAACAAAATTTCTTAAAAAATTTTCAAACAGAACAAAATGAAGAGTTAGATAAAATAATATTAGAGTAACATTAGGAAATTTTTATAAAACAAAAACGTGAAAATTGAAAAAAAAAAAAAAAATGAAATACAAAGCAAATATTTTTCTTTCCTTTCTCTCTTTTTTCTTTTGTAATTTCAATTATAAGCTGAAACTCCACAAAAATTCCTTTCCACTTCGCTTCGGCATTTCTTTATCGAAAAATTGATTTTACGCTAATTATCTTAGTAAATGTATTCCCTGGAGATTCGATGAATTTCACAATGTTAACTGTAAAAGAGCGAATGACTTTGAACTGTATGATAGTTTGTTGTAGGCAATATTTATTCGTTAACTACGCACAAACCTGGAAGTTTTGTTTGTTGTTATTTGTTTCTTTGGCAAACAGCTTATAATTACAATTGATTCCATCTATATTCCGCAAACTTAATAATACTCGGCCCCATTAGGCACAAATAAATTACTAATACATCTATATGGATATATGTGATTACATCTATGTAATCTATACATACATACATACATATATATTATATATATATATATATATATATATATATATATATATATATATATATATATATATATATAATATATATACATATATATATATATAATATACATATATATATATATAATATATATATATATATATATACATATATATATAATATATATATATATATAATATACATATATATATATATATATATATATATATATACATACAGAATACAAATATGCATGTATATGTGTGTGTGGTATCTATGTATATATTCATACACACACAAACACATATTTAGACTGTGTCCCAAAAGTAACTGATGGCTTTCAATTTTTAATAGCTTCCTTAACTTTACAAATAAGTGCATGAAAGTTTGATACAATATAAAGGATATGATAGAAATTAATATGCACAAGTCAAATTTTGCAACACCACTACATCACATAGGAAAAATGACATCGTTTAAATGGCAACCATTTTCGTGTTTACAGGCCCGTGCTGTTTCCAAAACCTGCTCCATAACACCGTCAAGATTTTCAGAGCCCCACCTCTCTGATTTCTCTATTGGTATTCTCCTTCAGTTGCACCAGGGTCTCCAGTTTGTTGTTGTAAACACCCTCTTTCAAGTATCCCCACAAGAAAAAATCCGGGCTAGTCAAATCTGGGTAAGGATAAGGTTAATGCCAGTTGATATTTCCGTAGCGGGAGATTATTCTCTCTTCAAAGTACTGCCATAGCAACTGCAGAGAAGTTGCCCCATCTCGCTGGAAACACGTGTGCGGTTTATTTTGAATATCCGGGCGGAAAAAAGGACTTAATCATGGCTAACTGAACAAGAGGGTTCAAGTCACCAAACCGAAAACCCTGGTGCAACTGACGAACATCAATAAATCAGAGAAGTGGAGTCTGAAACTCTTGAGGGTGTTACGGTGCAAGTTTTGGAAAGAGCATGGGTGTGCGAAGCCGAAAACGGCTGCCATTTAAGCGATGACATTTTTCCTATGTGATGTAGCGGTGTTGCAGAATTTGACTTGAGAATATTAATTTTCGTTATGAGTGGCTGTGTGGTAAGTAGCTTGCTAACCAACCACATGGTTCCGGGTTCAGTCCCACTGCGTGGCATCTTGGGCAAGTGTCTTCTGCTATAGCCCCGGGCTGACCAATACCTTGTGAGATGATTTGGTAGACGGAAACTGAAAGAAGCCTGTCGTATATATGTATGTATATATATATATTATATATATATATGTGTGTTGTGTGTGTGTGTGTGTGTGTGTGGTGTGTGTGTGTGTGCGTGTGTGTGTGTGTTTGTGTGTCTGTGTTGGTCCCCCTAGCATTGCTTGACAACCGATGCTGGTGACGTCCCCGTCACTTAGCGGTTCGGCAAAAGAGACCGATAGAATAAGTACTGGGCTTACAAAGAATAAGTTCCGGGATCGATTTGCCGCAGTCAAATGACTGAAACAAGTAAAAGAGTAAAAGAGTATACTTGAAATAATTCTGTTATTATTTCACTCACATCCTTCAGAAGAATGTAACTAATTTTTATGTTTTAGTAACTTAAATACTAATAAGTGGTTACCGATGTCTGTTGCGCAAAGTGATGATAGAAAAACAGAGTGTAGGGAATTTACGAGCTGGTATCAAGAAGTTCCTGCACTCATTATGTTTAATAAAACTAATCTATTTACCTAAGTTTTAACATCTTCTCTTTGGAAATAGTCACCTTGTGCTGCAATACACTGGCCCCAGCTTTCCTGCCATTTTTGTAATCCGGCTTGGAAGTCGTTTTCCGTAAGCGATTCGAATACCTTCTGTGATTCTCTAATGATCTCGACAACGGTAGTAAAACGGCGACCTTTGAGCTGCAGTTCATCTTGGGGGAAGAGATGGAGAACCTCAGGTTCTAAATCTGTTGAACAGGGTGGATGCGGTAGTAATGCCATGTTTTTGACGAGAAACTCACAAGTGAGAGGAGCTTCGCAGAAGTTGCATTGCATCGTGAAGAATCCAATTCTTCGTTGGCGTTAGAATTGCCTGCACGCGCCCATTCGACAAATCAACAACATCGGCCATGTCATTGGTTATTTTCTGTCTATCCTTCATCACAAGCTGGTGAATTATTGTCATGTTTCCGGGTGTGACGCTCTGGGTATGTCTTTCATATCACTCATCGTCTTCCAGAGTGGTTCTTCCGCTCTTAAAGCGCCCAAGCCACACGAAACATTGCGTACAACCCATTGTCTTATCGCCGTAAGCTTGCTGAAGTTTGCTCAATGTCTGTGTAGCAGACTTCCCAACTTTAATTCAAAATTTCACGTTGGCTTTTTGTTCCAAATTCCTGTCTTTGACAAAAATCGCAGACTCCAGCATTCGTGTGATCACAAAACCCAAATTTCACAAATATTCAAAGAAAACAGAGCGATTTCACTCGACACACGGCTTCATGAAAGTCACTACTAGCTTTCATTGCACACGCAGCTGTGTACCTCTAGCCGTGTGGTGACAGGCGTACTCCGGGAATAGTCCGGGAGTACTTCTTTATACTACCTCATATATGCTGTGTTTGTTGTCATAACCATTTTAGACATTTTTGAATAACATGTATTAATAGAAAGGAATTTCTATTACTGAAACCGTCTCTTCTTATTTTCCGTAACGTCACTCAGATACCTGGTTGCTCCGGCGACACGAGGTCACGTATCAGTAAAAGTAATAGCAGCCAAATGAATATAATTATACACATCAGTATGTAATTTGTACTTCTTACTCTTTCTCCTTTTAAGCCATCATCTATGCATGCATTTATATGTATATATGTATATACCAAATATATGTATGCATATTTGTATGCATGTATTTATACATATATACATGTAAGAATGTATGAAAGTATATGTATGTATGAATGTATATATACACATACATGCATACATATACACTCTCACACACACACATATATACATAAATAAACAGATACATATATACATATACATATACTTTATACAGATATTTCTATTTGTGTGTCCTTATGTCCGCGCGTCTGTGTGTCTGTATATGTCTGTTTGTACATGCATCTATGCATGGTTTCGATATACAGATGATTATATAGTTAGGTCGCGTTGATCGATACTTCGATAGTCGTAAGATGTAAGTGTGTTCATTCTTCTTGAGGACGTCTACTGCTTGGCGCAGAAATTAATTAGAGACGTTATTTTGCGCTCTACGATCGCAGACATTATAGAATAGTCTGGCAATCAATGGCAAATCAAACTTGATATATGTGAGGGCTGGGGATCACGTCGATTATAATACTGTAATCTCACGCATTGCTTAATAGTTCATAGTCTGCATGTACTTTCTTCCAGTTTTACTATAATCCTTCATTAGATTTCTGAAGGCTTCCCCCGAAGAGCTTCGTGCAGATATTTATATATGTATATATGTATATATATATATATATATATTATATATATATATATATATATATATAATATATATATATATATATACATGTCTGTGTGTGTATGTGTGTGTATGACAGGTTTCTTTCAGTTATGTATATATATTTATAAACACACACACACACATATATGTGTCTGTGTTTATGTTATTGTCTGCGTAGTCCCCAACTCCTACTTGACAACGAGTG
Source organism: Octopus sinensis (assembly GCF_006345805.1). Taxonomy (NCBI): domain Eukaryota; kingdom Metazoa; phylum Mollusca; class Cephalopoda; order Octopoda; family Octopodidae; genus Octopus; species Octopus sinensis. The sequence continues at coordinate 44,274,469 of NC_043008.1, forward strand.
TTGGTGTGTTTACGTCCTGTTGGTGTGGTGTTTATTTGACAACGGGCGTTGGTGTATTTAGTTAGCGGTAGAATAAATCCCAGTCGTAAATAAAATAAGAGCTGCGTGTAATTCATTTGACAAGAACTTCTTGAAGGCGATTTCCAAGCATAACTGAAGTCAAATGACCGAAACGAATAAAACATATAAAGATATAAGATTTATAATATCAGAAATAAATTATATTCATATGTAGATATTAGTCGAACGTGACCGCCTGTACGTTATGTTTCGCCTCTTGATTATGTTTCTCACTGCGTACGTAACGCCAATCTACAACTATTAGATACATTGTATTTACACGGTCTTACACAAACTCACAGGTGTATCTGTCAACAGCATAACATATGAAGAATTAGGAAATAAATAGTAAAAAAATTACAAGGTACATTGAGATATGGCTCAGTCGGAATAAAGAATCGTCTCGTATATGAGATAATTCCTGTTAGACTCAAATGATTAAGATTTTTTTTTTTTTGGTATCTGAAATAAGTAAATTAACTACGTCATTCTAGGAGATATTGCACACTTTCAGCTAGTGTTAAATAATTACTAAATAGCGAAACATAGAGACAGCAGGTGAGTAAAAAAGAGAAGGACAGAGTGAGACAGGCAGAGAGGAGAGAGAGAAAGAGAGAGAGAAAGAGACAGTGGAATGAAAAAGGCTGCAGAAAAATGATGTTTATAAGTTTAATTAAATTCGGTTTCTCTTGCAAATGATGGAATTCTTACAATAACGGTGAAATAATTTACAATACCCCGATAAGCAACCTCAAATCGCTATGTTTCCTCCCCCTTCTTCTTCTTCTTCTTCTTCTTCTTCTTCTTCTTCTTCTTCTTCTTCTTCTTCTTCTTCTTCTTCTTCTTCTTCTTCTTCTTCTTCTTCTTCTTCTTCTCCTCCTCCTTCTTCTTCTTCTTCATCTCCTCCTCCTCCTTCTTCTTCTTTTCCTCCTCCTTCTCCTCCTCCTCCTTTTTCTTCTTTTCCTCCTCCTCCTTCTTACTTTTATTTTTTAATCACTTTATGTCTGTCTTTATTTTGTTCTCCTCATCCTTCGCCCTGGTGGTAAATGAAATCATCATTATTATTATTATTATTATTATTATTATTATTATTATTATTATTATTATTATCAATAATAATAGCAACAAGAACAATAACAATACTAGTAGTAGTAGACCTAACAGAAATAGTACTAATAATAATCGTAATCCAAGACAGAACAGAATATTCGAAGCTAATGAGAAATAAAAAGAAAACGTTTTTGTGGAGCGAGATGAGCAAGTGAACCTAACATTGCATACTATCTATGAAAATATATGGCATAGTAGAAAACACGAGCTGGTTTATATAGAACAGTATGAGATGCTGGAGAACTGAACTGACAGCAGGGCATCAAGTAATAGGAAAGGGGAAAATTATGAAAGGAAATTTCCAAGGAGACAGTGTATCCCCATTAAACTTTGTACCGGGAATGAGTTATTTGAGTGAATTTTTGCAGAATAACAAAGTCCTATATATCTATAAGTGAATGAATTCTTGACGAAGCATACAGAACTTTCACAACCGTTCTTCATAAGAAGCTGGGTTACATGTCTGGTGAATAATGATATATTGCTAGAGAACTGGCGCGGCTAATGAACGTATGGCTGTAAAGAACAGCTGATAGTGAATTGAGACTTTATAGAAGTTGGTAGAAATAGGAGACGGTAAAATAGTGTGATCTCGGCAAATAGTGAAAGCCTTTATTTAACATTCCTTCCTGATTCTGGATACACTCTAAATAAAACAAATTTTGTTGTGCCTAGGAAAGAGATTATGCCAATATTATTAACACACACACACCACAAAAGTCACTGAAAAGGTTCAAAATAGCAACGAGTGAGCTTTCATAAAAAACAACAGACAAAAACAAAACAAATGGATTACTGTTTAACTAAGATAAACAATCAATTAATTAGTTGGGTATTTGTCCAGTTGATAAATAATGCACGCGTGTTAATAATATTGGCATAATGACTCTCCTTAGACACACCTAAATTTGTTTCAACACACGAATTCACATAAAGAATCTTGCAAACCAGATACAAAAACCAAGTCTAAATAAAACAACTCAGGAACTAATGAAATATGTGACGCAATTAATGATATTAAAAACAATATCATCGCATAACATCAAAATTGTTCCTGTATAAATACAAGGGGATGCCATTCAAGAAGGGATCATTATGTCCCCTGTTCTTGTACTTAGTTCCGACTCCATTAACATACTTGTTTGCACCAAACCACCGTTGAATATGGACGCTGCAGAAAGAACTGCGCATCAACGCCTGTATACATAGCTGACTTCAATATATTTACATGGACAATACAGGACTGAAAGCCGTTTTTAAATTCATTAAAATCATACGATTGATCAGAGGATTAGACAAATGCATTAAACCTACTTCTAATACGAAAAGGTAATTTAACTAGAGCTGAGAATATTATTAAATTAGACGCCTAAATCAGAGAAGCAGGCCGAATGCACCCATACAAATGTGTGGTGTAAAGGAAACTGATAAAATAAATACAGAAATGGTAGATATGTTTTAGAGTCAGTACTATAAAAGAGTCGAACTAATATTAAAAACTGAAGTCAATAAGAGAAATAATATTGTAGGTATAAATACTCTAGCATTCCTAGTTGTAAATTGCAGCTTCAATATAAACTGGATGTGAAATGAATTGAAAAGTCAATAGATGCAGAAATCAGGGAATTAATGACGTGGTTGTGAAACCACGATTTCAGAGTTGATATATATAGATTATGGCTAACTTGTACTCAAGGAATATAAGATCTAATACAAATAGAATCCTGCTACAAAGGTTCTAGGTAAATTACACCGTGGTAAATTCCACCCATGGATAGACTTCTGTCACACTGGGTAATATCAAGTATTCTGCTAGCAATAACCAGCTCTTCATCGGAAAAGCTGATTGTAGATTCCAAGTAGAGAGGTAGGAGTCTCTCGATACCTGGTACCTGACCGCCATGCTTCTTGCTATTTTCCGTCTGGAGGACACTGCATTTGATTTCTTCCATTGTCCTTCTTCTATGTGTAATTTCTTCTTTATCTTTCTTACATTGTCGCTTAGTCTCTGTGGGGTAATTATCAGTTCTGACCACATTCACATAATGTGGGGTGTGATGGTGAGGTTGCACGGCCACCGGTATTTTTATTGGAATGCCATCTTTAGAAGGGTTGGCGACTGAGGCTGAAGAGGTACCCTGACTCCATTATTATTACGGCAGAATTCCGCTGACATCTTTTCGAGGAGTGACATTCTTCACACAGCAGCCTTTGAGACTTACGTCAAAAGTATGCCGCGCCAATGGGACAAGGATATCGAGTGCTATGAGAAGCTGATTTCAGTGGAGGAAGTGGTGCACAAATCACCAGGATTGGATGGTCTAACCTATGAAATACATACTCACATATCGGACTTGTTTGCGCCGATTTTAGCAGCTGTCTACTGTTCCTGACAAGAGAGAGGAAGCATTCCAAGTCTTGTGAGTCGGGGAGTAGTTACGCAGCTGAGAAAGGATCCGAACAAGAAGGATGCTATTGAAAACTTCATAACTTTACTCAACTGAGATTAAGATTCTAGCTAAGGTGCTCGCCAAGAGGCTGGCGCTTGTCGATAGTATAGTCGGGGATGGACAAACATTTGCGACGGCGGTAGGTCTATCCACAGCAATCTCCACCTCATGCGATATGTCATAGAACGTGTCGAGGATAGATTGGTCTTTGAAGGGGCAATGGTGAATTTGGACCAGTCAATAGTTTGCTGTGTTCCAGTGTGTTTATCAAAAGGTGATCAACAGTGGCAAGACTAGTGAGATTGAATATATTTACTCTAAATATGATTTTCTAACTAGGAGGAAAGAAACTGGAAGAGGGCGCTTTCCCATGCCTTGGGGATGGCAGAGTAATCCGGGAATTTTTTTGTGTGTGAGGTTTATCCCGGATCACCTTCAGTGGACTATCCCGCTATTGTAGATTCTATCTATTTATTTGTTAGTATTTATCTCTCTACTCTCTGTTATATAACCTCTATTATAACCTTTAATGTAGTGTTATCTCCCATTGATGGATGTTAACCCGACATGCTTTTGTTCTTGTAATATTTGTGTGATGTAACTCATGTTTTGTGATGTAACTCATGTTTTGGCTCTTTGTGAGCAATAAAAAAATCATCATCATCATCACCATTACCACCACCACCACCACCATCACCATCACCAAAGCCACCAGCACCACCACTATCATCATCGTAATCATCATCATTATCATTATCATCATTGTTAATGTTGTTATTCATGCTATTATTATCCTTATTATCATTAATAATAATTATAATAAATAAATAACTTGATAAGAATAATAATCCTTTCTAACTATAGACACAAGGCCTGAATTTTGGGGAGAGGGTGGGTCGATTACATCGACCCCATTGTTTAACTGGTATTTATTTTATCGACCTCGAAAGAATGAAAGGCAAAGTCGACCTCGGCGGAATTCCAATCCGGACCTGGAGACGGACGAAATGCCGCTAAGCATATTTCCCGGCGACCTAACAATGAGGTTTGTACTTATTCTACTCTTTTCCACTTAAAGAAAACTTCGTCAGCACTGCAGCAAACTATTTCTGCCGTAAGCACTTCCCACATTGCTGCATAATGAGGCATGCTGTTTGATATTGCTAGAGGAGATTTGTCATCATTATCAAACGCAACACTTCACTGCCATCATTCATTTATAACATTATTGATATGAATATAACTAAAGAATATATTTGTATAACAATTCCTATAAGCTAACGCAAAATTAATTCTTAAGTTATTCAAATATACTACAAGAAGTGTTATTGCCTCTAAGTCTGGATTGATACAACTCCTAAGTGCATTGGAATATAAGAGAATATATGCACATTGAATTTGAAAATTAATGTACTGTTTTGTCCTTTGGGATATGCTAAAATGAATGACGTATTTTAACACAATATCAAGTATAGACTTTGATATTGGTTTCTGTCTGTCATTTCTTGTATCACGGATATTGACCTGGAAATATCTAGGCCTCTGGATGAGTGCTGGATACTTGCTGACGTTTTCATCCATCGATTTCCCAGCTATTGTGACCAGCGCTTCTCCTTATTAGAACGTGAAACATGTGTGTATACTATTTTAGCCTGACCATGTAAAAGGACTTACCGAGCTGTATTCTACCACTAGCACGCGTGAGTCTAGACACTATAGGGACCACTGAAATGAACCTCTTAAGACTTTTTGACCTGAGCTTATGCGGGTTATAGAATTATCGACATATTCTCACTTTACATCCATACTTTATTTGACAATTGCCATAGGTTATTTGTCTTTTCAGAAGGTGAAACAATTCATTTTAGGATTTCGCTTCGGTTAACGCACCATATTTATTCTTTACAATATTGAATCTTCCAAAATGTAAAAGAATGAAAGAAATTAAAATTTTCAGATAGCTTCGATAGATTCCGATCAAATGGCAAACATTTTCAATTAAGGCGGATAATTCATTTTCAAGTTTCAAAATACAAAACCTCTTGATTGAGTACTTCGTAAAGGTAAGCAACAAACTGAAAGGATTGTCGAAATGGCAGCAAGAAACATAGTTACCGGACCAGAGTGCCGGAGTTGAGATGCAGTGCAATTAAATAGTAAAACCTTTCAAGGAGAGACAAGATCGGCTTTGAAGTGCCCTATAGTCTATAACCAATATCTACAGAAGTTATTGAACTTAAATTAAAATATTCTTACAAAATCAAAAACAGTCAGCTTTCGAAAAACAACATTATCAATTTCTCTTTTAACGCAAACATTCGAAATTAAATTTAATTTCGAACATTACTAAAATGGTATATATTTTTCTTTTGCAATTAAATATTAATAACAATCTATAAGTGATGTGTTTCCATTTGTCGCTTAAGTAAATTCCAGGTAACTGGTTAAAACAAAATTAAGATTAGAATCAAAATTATAAATGAAGAAGATATAAATTTTAATCCACA